>NC_056730.1:9694259-9836759 GCF_019279795.1 Protopterus annectens
ATTTGAGAGGACCCATGCATGAACCAAAGCATTTACGTGCTGCTTCTGCCCATTAGAAGTGCAAGGGCAGTCCAGGGGTAAAATTTCAATTAAGATCCACAGTTTCAAGCTGTGCATGAATACAGACAGGGATGATTATTTTTTTTTTCGTGAATGAGGAGTCTGTCCAGAGCATCCTCAATGAGATATGCCTGTACCTACAAGCCATTTTTCTGGTGTTGCAGAAAAGCTTAGAATCCTAGACTGAGTATTTCTGATGCCATTTGACTCTCTGATGCACAATAGGTCCATTAGTATTGGACTGAAGGATGCCATGTATGGCAGACACAGATCACCTCTTAGCAGTCTGTAGGATACAGAGTATAGTGACAGTGTTTTAAGTTGGTCCAAGCAGGACATCTTAATTAAGGCCTTGTACCTTTTAGTAAGGTATCTGTGTGTTCCTTTCTAAAGTGGATAGAATAACAGTAAACAACAACTGGTACAGGAAAAAAATGATGTTAAAGTAAATACAGGGGTGTATGCATCAACTGGTTTTAATGTATTGCATCTACTCATAAGCAAGAGAAGAGGTGTCAGATGTTGATGCTGAGGAACCAGTTGGAATCAAGGGAAATTATTTGGCAATGTTTAACATTTTTCATCTGAAACAGGGCAGTTTGTCCTAAAATGCATGGCTAGAATTTGTGCAAGATGTATCCCAAAACACTGAGGGCTGAATGCTATATCGAATATCACTATAATATCACTGCCAAAAAAAGTCTCAGCCAGAAAAGGAAGTATTTTACAGCTAATGCTGCACTCTGACAAGGAACCAGCGATATAAAGTCTCCAGTGTCTCCTCAACACTACCAACACCAGTGCTATAACATGACAATCAAACACAGACCACAAGGAGTCATCATCTGTAAAGCCAGCAAGGTTCTGCAGAAATTTCATGTCTGAAGTCAGGAAGAAACATTAGCGAGTCTTGTTCTAGTACTTTCCATAGTACTAGAAAAAAAGGGGAGGGGGGACAGCTCGTGGCATGCATGTTCAGGGAAGAAATATCAGACATTCTTGTCCAACAGAACCAGACACTAGGCCTGATGTGGGGTAGTCCACTGAGGTGGTGAACTGTACGGCAGCAGGAATAAGCAGTCATGATCACTCCATTGAGAAACAGATACAAAATGTTGTAAGCATGCATAGGTATTGTGTCAGGACTTAAGTAACACTGCAAAAGGACAACAGTGTTACAAGCTGTCATAGGCAAGCAGATCTCCAGTAAAATCATATAACTAGTATCCTAACAAAATACTGGGAAAAGGTCCTGAGACTCAAGATTCCACTAGAAAGACAATACCAAATTGTATGTTCTCTGGAGAAATACAACTGAACAAAAAATTAAAATAAATAACAATATCTTGCAAAGTAATATTCTGCATTTATTCTTCTTCTTGCTTCTTATGTAGGCTTAATCTGTAAGGTTAAATTCTACATAAAACAAACTAAAAACACAAAATGTAATAATTTACTGTACCTCTGCAGCACCTTGTGGTTCCCTGCTTCCCAAGAGCCATCTGAGCATTCTGGACCTAAAGTACCAGCAAATGACAAATTAAAATAAATAAATTAACCAGCATACAGTAAGTTCTTAACTGTAACACTATAACAAGGCCTATAAGGTGACGAAAAATTTTCAGAACACCTACACTAGTTATGCTATTATTTATTCAGTCCCACTAGAAGTATGGTCTGTTTTCACAAAATACCCAAGGTAGGATTTAAACTGGTGACAGGTAATTTGTGCAGGACACCTGCTTCCAGCTCAGGTGACATGCATTTAATTAATGACAGAACAACTGTAATGAAGCAGCAGACTGCTTGTCAAGCTGTAAGGGAGGCTGGGTCTGAGAGAGAAAGATCAACAAGCTGGGAGGGGCGAGGCAACTAGATAGGCATAACTATCCCATGACAGTATGCCCTACTGCCTGTCCCATCCTGCTAGGATACAGCATCACATGCTGAGGGCATGACATGATAAATACTGCTCTGCTCCACCTCCAAGACCCCTCCACATCCCACTGGTAGTACCAGAACAGGGACATAACACTAGGATTGGAGGTCAGAAACACAGAAGCAGTGTTTCCCAACTGATGGTCACATGCTAAAACTAGGGCAAAAATCCCCTTAATATTTTGAAAGGTAACAAGAAATATTTTCTATCCACCAAGTCATAAAGATGAGACCTTGGTTTAAACCTCATGTGAAAAAGGACACCAGAATTACCATACCTATCCCAGTGTTGTACTACATAGTCAGAACACATGAACATGAAATGACCTGGTATGAAATAAAACCCACAGCCATCTGATCTTCCCTGAACTTCCCAATATCAAAAGAAAAGTGTGCTTGTCAGCTAATCTACAGATGTTGTTGTGTCTTTCGGCTTTTCCCGGTTAGGAGTCGCCACAGAGGAACTCCGGTCCGCTAATGATTGGTAGCTGATTTTTACATGCAGAGTTACCAGCCCTGATGCACAACCTTCAACGAAGGTACGCCCATTCACACATGTCTCCACGCAGAAGACGCTCTAGCTGAGAATCAAACCGGACAGCGTCTTACTGTGTGGCGACAACGCTACCGCAGCACCACCACCGCGGGTTCTGCTGACAATTACTTTCACCATAAATAATTAACTAACTTCTGAAACTTAGGGCTAAAGGACGTTAAGTCTATTTATTTTTAAAAAATACATTAAAGACTTCAAATGTAGTTTGCGTTATATATACTCACTAAAACTACCTAGGGTGAACCACGGAGTATGGTTATATGTAAAAAATGTTTACAGTATTGCGATGTTAGGTAAAATGTTGTTGCTACATATGGAATTCACTCTCTGTAAGAAAGTTACACAGTCTGAGCTATATCAAGTTGTTTTTTTCTATGCAAATAGTAAAGTATTGCAATAACAGTTGAACAGCAGAGATGTCAGTGACAAATTGCCCAGAGTCCTTCCAAAATGGAAATCTGGAAGATAAATGGTTCCTACTCCTACAAACCCAATAAGCCTTTCCAGAGTTTATTCTATACAGTCTGCAAGACTGCCAACAAGTCACCATCAGCAAATGACCACTGGTGATCATGGTGTTAGCCTGACTCACTGCATCCGAATGACCTAACATCTTAACAGTACTAATTCTGTGGTTAACATGCAATGGAAATCTGCCTTTCCTGTCTATTCTGTGTGGTGTAAAGTTACTCAAATTATACTTCAGATTAAAAAAAAAATAGGTAAAATGGCACTCAAGCATGTTATAAAAATAAGTATTTCTTGTGTTGGGCAAATCTGGAGTCCACAGCCCATACATATTATGAATACATATGAGTTTACTGTACCTCAGGGTAAGTGCATTTTCCTTATATATTTGGATACGTTACCGATACATGTAACTCCGTATGAATTGCATGAGTCATTACTGGGCACATTGCGGGTACTGCGAAGAGCACCTCTGGCTGACAAAGATTGAAACAATACTAATTTCATGAACTTTAATCACACTTTGACTTAGGAATGGGGTCCATTCGGGTCAAGGTATTAGAAACCCAAAAGATTTGGAGAAATTAAAAAGAGTGATCTTTCAAGCACTTTACAAAAACAAGTACTTCCTGTACTGGACACAGCTGGGGGCTGTAGCCCCTACTTACTATGAATAAGTCTGATGTTACTGCACCTTAAGGGAAAGACAAGTCTTGACATTACTGCACTTAAGGAAAGGACTTTCACCTTACAGTGACCTTTGTCAATGTATGTATGCTTCACATGCTTCTCAATTAATGCACATTCACCTTCATGAAACAGATGCCATCAGTGGCATCTCACAGCACAATTACCCAACTGCATGTGCATCACTTCAAAGGAGCATCTGAAAACCATGAAGTACTTTACCTACTCTTGTTGCCATGTACTAAGAGTAGTCCAACACTAGCCCTAGCAGTACTTTCTAAGCTTAAGAAGTAAACATACGTTATACTGATGAATGTTTTGTTACATACATGCAATAATGTCTATAAAGTATACTTTCAAGAGTTTAAAAAATGGCCTCACACTCCTGCCACTAAGAAATTGCATCACATTATCACAAAATGGCTAAATCTTCGGGATCAAAATGCTAAAGATTACCGAAATAACAAGCTACATTTGCCACAGTAATCAGGGGCTTACATTTCTGGAGTAATCTTTCAGCATTTTGACACAGACTTTATTCTTCTGATGAACATTGCAAAATAAAGTTAAAATAAATATCAAAATTGAAAACTGAACCTAATATAAATATTTCTTATCATTCAAAACTTGATTTTACAGAGCAAACATAAAATCATATTTTTGAATAATAAAATGCATTTTGGTGAGAGTTTTTGAAAGATGACATCTTTGACAAGTTTCTCACAGACATACCCTTAAACCACAAAGCTGTCAGTGACGAGCAGTAATACTGCTTTTCCTTCATACATCTAGAATAACTTTAAGGCTAATACCATTTCCAATTTCTCAATTTCTTATGGAATGACATCTATGCATTTAATGGCAAAGTAACAGAAGTGGCCAAGCGATTTCTTTCCCAAGGAAAGAATTTGCTTATATGCCGTTTTGCTATTTTGTCTTTTTGTGCTTTCAAGTTCAATCAAAACTCACTTTGAACATTTAATAGTAACCCGCATTTAATACTCTCTCTGTGAAAAAAAAATACTTTCCTTTACACCTCCTCTAGGTATACTGATCACACTGCATTCCTCTACTGCTAAATTGTTTCTGAGGTGCTTACATGACTTCATCATCTCTCGTCTCCTTCTTTTCTTATGGGATAAGTTTGTTTAACACAAACTGTATGCAGTTTGCTCCATGTCAGACTCAACACTGACAGCTGCTGTGTACATGCTCAAATATCTCACATTTGTAGATCCTCATCAGCTCATAACAATACCCTTTTTCCTACTAGTGTACATGCACATTATAATTATCTGCCACCTTCTCAGATACCCAAACCGGGGAATTTTTAACATAAATGGGAAATTTTGCAGGGCAAGCCACACCCATATCATTGCAAAGCATATCTCCCAACTGTCTAGAATTTTGCAGAAATGTCCAAATTTTTGCCTTATGTTTTTGTTCTCGTCCTCATACAACTTGTGGTTTTCTGGCAACTCAGTGAGAACCAAAGTCACTAACTTATGACAGAAATATGAGTTTCAGACTCCTTGTCCTTCAGAAAATGCATCCTAATGCAAAACCTGCTATTCTAGCAACTTTATGATTAAAGTTTATAAGAGAAATATTTAAAATTTGTGCCAGATTTTTGGCTTTTGTTCATCTCCTATTATTTCTGGCTTTGTTAAGAATATGATAAAAACTTTGCCTCTGTTGTTTCATAAAATATTAAAAAGCTTCAGATAAAAATATCATGGTTTCTTACAAAAAAAAAGTATTGTCCCAAAATCATAGAACATTTGCCAGCATCATCACTTCTCACTCCCACCTATTTTCTCATCACACAAAAGTGCTTCTGACATCATTTCTATCTTTACTCCATATACACTGACTGTACATATCATATTTACTGTAAATATTTGTA
The DNA here is from genome assembly GCF_019279795.1 of Protopterus annectens. Classification (NCBI taxonomy): domain Eukaryota; kingdom Metazoa; phylum Chordata; order Ceratodontiformes; family Protopteridae; genus Protopterus; species Protopterus annectens. Next base: position 9,699,875 of record NC_056730.1, read on the forward strand.
TATACTGTTCAATTTTCTCTGTATGTATAGTAGATGTCTGGCCCAGATCATGGCTGAAAACTATCATGAGACCAACCCACCCATCCTCTTAAAAAATGCTAGAAATACATTAAAATAGGGGTTACCTTATAAAAAGAGGGAGATGTAGTAACACTATCTCCATTAATTTCCCAGAAGAGCAATGGAATGAGCATATGAACTGTAATACCAACTTCTGTCTGCAAAGTGAGCTGTATCACCTCTTACCGTCCTTGTTAATAAAGCAGTTCTGTTGACCAAATACCTTCCTTTCTGCAGGGAAAGATAGCACTCCAATTTTAACCTACCTCTCCTGTATATTGCACTGCAGACCATTATAAGTTAATAACACAGAAATACCACTCTGTATGCCACGTTTCTGAATGTGTCACACTACTGAGGCAATTTATTTCTGTGTTATCTAAATGGAGAACATCGCAAGCAATTTGTCTGCACTGGAGGACTTTATAATCCACTTTTAGAACCACAATGCACTGTCATCTTAGCCACTGCCCATTACAAATTACCTGATTTTCTTTTTGGAATGGAATAGGCAAGTGCCAGGATTTTCTGGATGAACTGGTGTCCCTTCCACATGGGCTTGCTTAAGGTATCTTTACTGACCGTGAATGGTACAATTTTATACTCAACTCTATTACCATCTCTCCGGATTGAAACCCAAGGAAGCTGGGTTCAAATTAGCAAGCTCAGTATGTGAGGAGTTTGCAGACAGATGGGAACCAGCAGACTCATGCATCATGGAGGGATACAAAGGGTTTTTAGCATGGGATGATAGGCCTCAGTTGTGAAACTAAGGGCATCTATCCTGACGGCAATCACTGACAGTCTTTTTGTCTTATTGGCCTTTAGCACTGTATGTCAGGTGTGTGTGGGGCAGTTAAAAGTGGAAGGATACTGTGAAAAATTCCTGTATCCGTAAGTATGATGCTGCAACGGGATACCTCCATCTCTTCTGTGACTACGGGACAAACATCAGATAAGGTTTGGGGTCAGGTGACTCAGTATACAAGTTCAGTGAGAGGTGATAATGGTAGTGGAGTCCAGCTACACAGGGGTCAAAAATATTTAAAAAAATAAATAAATAAAAATTAAAGCATATGTAATGGATATTCCATATGGGTGACTCACATTAACTGAAGTGGTGCTAAGCTACAGGCATGGTGGGCCCTGCAATCAATCACCAACAGTACATAAAGTTCCCCCACCCTCTCAACACCAAAAATATAAAACGGATTGTTTAGCCAGAGTAACAACTGATCTTCTGATATCCAAAGTACTTTAAAGAAATCAAAAGCCATATTTGTCCTGCATACAGATCACAGAACACAAAAAAGTACAACACGTTTTCAATGACCAATCAAAAGTAAGAAAAATCACTGCTGCAGACTAGATCTGGGAGTGAAAACTGCAGTTGGATACATTTCTGTTACAAGCCCAAGTTAATACCCAAAATGTTGGCAAGGAACTTTTTACTAGTTATATACGCCAAAAGTGTTTTAACTATAAACCGAAAATAGACAAGATATGTTGTATTATCCTTTCTGATTAACAGCATTCAATTCTGGAGATCAGATACTCAAGCAATTTAGTATGAAAATATCTGTACTGCATCTGATGTGAGAGTTTGTGGAAGCAGCCAGCCAAAAAAACAAAAAACTTCAACATTTCGCTCAGTTAAAGAAACAAAAAGGCACCTCTTCTGAGCAAGGCAGAAGTGAACAAAACAGCAGTCAGAGAAGAAGCATGTAAGCACAAAATGAGAGAATTCTGTAAATTAATTCATTTTTTTGATAATGTTCAAAGGTTCATAGAAGGTTACTAGGCTAACAGCCCTAAAGTCCTTACAAGCCTAGCCATATTTATCCACAGTTGACCCAAATTTCAGTGGTTAGGTGAGTGAAATTCACAAAGGTAAGGGTCTATGGTAGTTAAAACCATAAATTAAAAATAAAGTAAAATAATCTCAAAATAAAATGCATTACGCAGATATCAGAAAAGGAAGACAAAGCTAGCCCTCCTACTTCCAAAGGGAAAAAAAAGTTAAAATGACATGTTCTTACTGTAACAGAAGTTCTGAACTTTTAATTGTGCATACAGAACAAATCAAGAGAAAAACAATGAATAACCAATAAAAGGCATGCACTTCTGTCACTCAGTTTACATCACCTATAGGACACGGGTTGTACTGCTGCAAGCAGAATGGCAGTGACAGATTATTAGAGAAGCACCGCCAATCACAGCTGCAATGCCTTACCTAAGTACTCCACAAACATCAATCAACACGTATCTCAATGCACAAGCATCTGCCAAGAAAAGGAATACAAAGGAGTACAGTACAAGCACCACAGCCTATTTTGTCCTGTTTTCTCAGCACTTATGTTTATTCTGCTGACACTGTTAATATCTTAGCACATCACAGTCCTCTTTACCGTTTGTTTTGTGTCATGCAGTTTCTTTTTTATTCAACTGCTTTTATTGAAAATTTTAACAAAACATTAAATATATGATATTATAAAACTAATTGCCATGCAGTTTCTGAGGGTGAATGAAGCACAAAACAGGAAAAAGATGACTTTCTATTAACTTTTCAAGTTTTTTTTCTCCAAGACTGAATGGCTTCAGTGGTAACATACAGACAGATAAGGGGGTGCATGAGAGCTGCCCCCTGCAAAAAAAAATATGTTGATACTGTTGTGCAATGTTACGCATTTAGATATTCTGAGAAAGCATTCTTGCAATGTCGACATATTATTGTTGCAGTGTTTTGTGACTTGACTTCAGGACATGCAATATTTCATTAGCGATGGGAGCAAAGCAAAGAAGAGTGGGATCTGCCCCATGCTTCATTCCATGGAACAAAAGCTGATGCAGACTATGATATTAGGACCCCATCAATAGAGAAAGTACAGTTGTGCAAGAACTTAGCATAACATTAGATATCTTACTTTTCACTGTTGCAGTATTCTGTACTAAAGGGATATCCTACTGAGGATAGCCATACATCTGGCCAACATACAAAAACCTTAGGCCCTTCTCGGTGCTGCTCATCAGACATATGTCCTATGTCAAGGATGCAAGATACATAAGTGATGTATGGGCTTCCTAATCCTTAGAACAAACTGCCCAAGAACAACAGCAGCCCAAGAGGAACAAAAGAAAGAGCACATGCATTCAAGAAAGGGAAGAAAGGGAACCCCTTGGCCAGAGGGTAAGGAAACAGAACAAAGAAAGGGGGAGGAGAGAGGAATGAATGCAATAGTGAAAAGTAGGGCATCTACTGTTATGGTAAATGCTTACACAACTGTGCTATGTCCTTCCTTATCACTGTTGCACTATTTCTTATAGGGTCATAGGTTGGTACTAGGCTATCGGCCCTAGGGCCTATACAAGCCTAGCCATACCAATTCCCTGATTATTTCTTCCCACACTATTTGCTTCCCTGGAACCCTGTCTAGCAGGGCAACGGACGTGATCCTTAGTGTGAATTTCCTTTCTCCCATCCAATCGTCAAGGTTCCTTTTGAAGAGGGCCAAAGAGGTGCTCTGCTTGACATGTATGGGCAGTCTATTCCAGAGTTTGCGGAGTCTCTGGGTCAGGAACCTATCCCTCCAGCATGTTTTGTTTATTGTGATGAAAATAGATTAGTACTAGGTTAACTGCCCTTGTGGGTCATTTCAAGCCTAGCCAATTACCACATCTGAGAATCAAACCCTGCACCTTGCATCTTTAAGGTAAGCACCTTAACCATTATGCCAACCTCCCACTTACTAAAAGGAGAGTACAAAAGCTATTGTGGAGAAGGAGAGAAGGAAACAATCGAAAAGTTCTCGAAAAACCCATGTAGGATAGCCCTGGCAAAGCCAGCTCTGGCTCTAGAAATGTTATCTAACTTTGTAGTGAAAGTCTGCACAGAGGTCCAAGTAGCAGCCTCCAAAATGGATGCGGTATCCAGACCCTTGATAAAGGCACCAGGTTCTATTCCCACACCAGGTAGATAAATTAACACTGTGGTGCAGCATAAGGGAGGTAATGCACTCCTGAGTGTGCTGTGCCTCAGAGAAGTTATACCGAGGCCTATTAGCTTGAGCTGGTGGTAACTTGAGTGAATGTAAAGGATCCCACAGTACCTATTGAGAAGTGTAAGATTCTTTTTTACACACACACACACACACACATACATACATATATATATATATATATATATATATATATATATATATATATATACACACACACACACACACACACACACACACACACACATATATACACAATTCATATTTTTACATATTTACATATTTTAACATTATTCGATACATTGATATTTCCATTTTAAGTATCCCTCCACTCTTTTACCCACAACCAAAACCATATTTTTCCAGTATTTTTGTCAATGTCTATTTTCCATTGTATTTGATTTCGTCAAGTCTTTGATTCCATATAATCCATGTTAGACAGACTATGATTCTGTCCGTTTGCTTAGCTTCATTCTGGGATCTTGTCCCTTAAACTCATACTCCATGTCTATCATTTCAAAATTTATATAACTTTTAATCAAATTATGTTTACATACTTCTTTCCACAGTTTTTGAATTCTCTCACATTTTAAAAACATGTTCTGTAGTTTTCAGTTCTTTACATTTATTACATATTCTGTCCTGTTTTCTCTTGTATGGCATATATACCATTGCTATTAATTTCCGTATGGACAACCTCCACAAAAAATTAAATTATTTATTTTATAAATTCTGTATCTTGCTATTACTGCTTTCTTTTTATCCATTTCTAACTCGTTCCATGGATCCACCAAATAAAAGGATAACATACCATTCTTTTCTGTTCTTTTTCAATAGAATTATTATTTTCTTTAATTTCCACTATACAATTTTACTATAAAATTCTTTCATTTCTTCATTAATAATTAAAAAAACCTGTGCTTCCTTTTTTTCATTTCCATTACTTCCTAAATTTCTCTATATTTACAATACATTATTGTTTTTATCAAATCTTTATTACCTTCCATTATTCCTTTTAGTATTTTATACATACTTAAAGAGGCTGCATGCACAAGTGGATTAATCAGTCCTAATCCCCCTTGTTCCTCTTTCATATATAAAATTCCCCTCTTAACTGGGTTCAATCTTGATCCCCAAATAAATGAAAAAATATCTGCAAATTTCTTTTTTGTGCATCATTGGCATCATGTAAACAGTTGCAATATAAGCTACTTTACCTATTATAATGGTGTTTATTAAAAGTGCTTTCTTTTTGTATGAAAATCTGTATGTCTTCCAGAAAGTAAACATGACTTCGATTTCTTTAATAACTTTATCCCATTGTTCATGTCTGTATTCTGTCCTTCCAAATACCATTCCTAAAATATCTATACTCTTTTCATTATATTCAACACCTCCTATAACACCTTCATACCCACATTATTTGCTTTTCTCTTCATTTATACTTAAACCAATTTTATTCAACCATGCAGTCAATTTTTCATTATTTTTTCCACCCGACTTTATTTTTTTTTTGCTATTACTACAATATCATCAGCATAAATATACATTATTGGTAAATGTATCTTCTCCATCATTCTATATCCTCCCTTACTTGACATTTTATTAATTTCCATTACTACTGTGTTCAGGAGTATAGCAAACATCATACTGCTTGCAGGGCATCCTTGTTACATACCACAGACTATTCTCAAATTTTCCCCAATCCAACCATTTACATTCAATTTCATATAATTCTTTTCATATACTGATTTAATTACCTGTAATATTTTTTCACTTATGTTGTATGCTTGTAAAATCACCTCATAATGCTTTATACCGAATATTATCATATACTTTACTGACATCGCCAATCATGATTTTTGTTTCCACTTTATTATCATCAATGACTTCCCTTATTATGCACAATAGATCTTGACTCCCTTTCTGTTTTCTCCCAAACTGTGATCATATAATCTTTATATTTTACACTGTAGTCTCTTAGTTATTATTCTCAATAAAATTGTATAGTCTGGTATTCAGCATAATTGGGCTCCAATGTTTTATTTAATTTCATCTTCATCTCCTTTCATTAATATAAATTTTATCATACCTGTGCAAATGTCTTTATAATTAATTCTTCCTTCTCCTCTTTCTAGCCACTCATTCATTACTTCCATAAACACCATTTTTGCCAGTAATACATTTCTCTTATTATCTTAAAAACGTATGTTGCTACTTATTTTTTCCTTATAAGCAATATTTTTGATTATATAGCAATTAAATTTATCCTGATTTCTTCTATAAAATTCTTTTTCTTTTTCATAAAATATTTTTTCTTCTCTATCAAGTCTTTCAATATTTCTTGACTTAATATTTTGTATTCCATTTTTTCTTTTTTCCTTTTCTTTTCTATACATTCTAAAAATACATCATCTTGCCCATGTAGTTTCTTTTCTTTACTCCTGAATCTAACTCTTTTTTTATTTACTCTTTTTATGCCTTTGCCTATTTTAATATATTCCTCATTTTCTGAATTCTTATCCAAATTGCCACGATCAGAGAACCCATTACATTTAATTCCTTTTTGTGTAATTTGTAGGCCTTCTGATATAAAAATAATCAATTTATGTCTTAGTTTCATTTCTTTTGTAAGTCCAGTATTTATTTTCTGATCTTCATAATTTTCCTCTTTTCATAATTTTAGTAACCATGTCAACATCACAACTATTCTTTTTCATTTCTCAAATTACAATTAAAGTCATCTGTCATTATTATATCCATGTTAACACAGACATAATTAGGTATACTTTTAAACGCTTTCTCTTTTTGTCACATATGCATATGTTATAAGTCTATATACATATTTTATCCATCTTATATCCACTACTGTTATTCGGCACAGTTCTACTATTGTAATATTGGATATTTTTATATTTTCTTGGCATAGTACACATATACCTGAACATGTTTCTTTGCCTACATTCCAAATAACAGTATCACTGCAAAGTTTTTCTGTTTGCACCCTTTCTTCTTCTGATAGCATTTTAATGTCTTCTAATACTATTACTTGAGCATCTACTGAAACATACCATTGTAAAATACTAATTCTTCTCCTAATATTATTCACACAGTTCATGTTCAAAGCTAATATTTTCAGCTTTGTAGAACAGTTATTAGGATAATCCTTATCATTTACTTTTCTTATTCTCTCTTACCACTATATTTTTAATTTTTTTTCTTTACCTAACTCTCTTTCCAATTGAATTTGTATTGCCTTTTACTATAGGTCACTCTGATGTTCTTCACTTGTTTCATCTGCTTCCTTTTTCTCTTTGTCTTTCCCTTAAAATTTAAATATGATTTCTATTTTTTCTTGTTCTTGTGTGTTGTGTGCTCTTGTATAGCGCTAACTCTTTTGCTTGTACAATTTCATGTTCTTGTATTTCTACCTCACATTCTAACCATGAATGTCCTGTATTACCATATTTCTTACATTTCACTTCACATTTCTTTGTATTAAGACCTGTCTGACCACATAAATAACATTTTTTGTCACATTCATTAATTAAATTATCACTTTTCCACAAAAAACTCTTCAGTTATCCTCTGTACCTTACAAAACCTCTACTGCCATGCACATTAATAATACTAGGTATGTGTATCACATTGACATTTTCCATTTTTTAAATTATTCCACATTGACAACTCCCAGTCCATAATCCTCTTTCATCATAAATTTTAGTAGTGTCCACTTCTTTAAATATTGTCAACAAATATTCTCTCAGTTCTTTTGCTCCCACTTCAGTTCTAAACTGAAATCGAGAATATTTTTGTTTGCCTGAAAAAGGCTTGCACAACATATTGTGACCATGGAAAGTCTGCTTTTGTTTTTTCCATAGGCCCCTAAAAAGTTTTCCATAGCCTGGCCAGTTTCAAAAAACAAGCAACACATGTGTTTGTTAATTAAAATGAAAGCTCTTACCTATTTGGCTTTTACTCCCAGAGGAGCAATAACATTGTCCCATACCTCATATCTGTACAGGCCTTTTACTTTTTTACTGCTCACCCGAACAACATATTTTTTCTTTACTTCCTTCATCTCTGTCTTCTCCTTAGCTCCTTCTTCCACTGTTTGAGCACATTTTTCTGGAACCTTCTCTGGCATTTTTTCCTTCTCTTTTTCTTTCTTTATTTTTTTCATAACGTCACTCCAGGATACAGCAGTTCTGCTTTTTGTCTCACTCTGGTTATCTAGCTCCTCCAGATACTCATCCCCCAACCCTCACAAATAGAGGGTTGAAATAACACATTTTCCTGCCATTTAAAGCATGTTTTTTTCTGAAAATGTTCTCTTGAATCCATCTCCACTACTGCATTTAGCTCCATCTCCTTCCCAATCTCCTCACTATCAGCAGATAATGTTTTCTCTGCTCCCACACCACCTGACAAGATTTCTGGTAGTGATTCTACTATTTCTTCTTCATTTTCAACACATTTAACTCCCAAACTGCCTTGGCTCTCAGTAGCCATGTTTCTCCCTGTTCCTCCTGGCTGTCTCCATGCCTGGACAGGAATCAGGAAGTCAAGATGTGTAGCATCCAATCTCTACCCCCTACTTCAAAGAGTAGGGTTTTGTATTAATATACACATTACATATTTATATATTAACATATTTACATTAAATTTACAAATCTCCATATATTATAATCTTCAATTTAAAGTATCCCCCCACTGTTTTATCTACAACCAAAACTATTTTCTCCAGAATCTTTGTTGAAGTCCATTTTCTATTGTATTTAATTTAGTCTCTCATTCCATATAGTTCATGAAACATAAAATATTACTCTTTCCATTTTCTTCACTTTTTCCTATTTTTGTGCACCATAATAACCAAAATTCTATTATGTCCATATTTATTTGCATACATTTTAACAAACTTTTCACCCTATTATGTTGACATATTTTTTTCCACAAATTATTAACTCTTACATTTTAAAAACACATGCTCAGTAGTCTCAAATTCTCCACATTTATTACATATTCTATCTGGTTTCTTCCTATATGCCATATTTCCCTTAACTGGCAATTTTCTCATACACAATCTCCATAAAAATCATTACGTTCTTTAATCTTTTTATAGTTATATCATATCGCATCATTATGGATTGTGTCTTGCCTATTTCTAAATCTTTCCATGGATCAATGCAATAAAATACTTTCATAATATTTAAGTACCATTCCTTTTCATTTTTCTCACACATACTCTATTTTTCATAACACAATTTGGTTTTGGTACTCTTTCTTCATTCACAATGCTTTTAATTCTTTTTTTTTACTTCCATTCCTTCCCACAATTCTTTGCATTTATAATATAGTATAATTTCTATCAAGTTTTATTATCGTTCATAATTCCTTTTAATACCTTGCATAAAAAAGAGGCTGTATGTACTATTGGGTTTATTAAACCTAAAACTTCTTGCTCTTCTTTCATATACAGAATCCCTCCCTTGACTGGATTCAGTCTAGAGCCCCGTATAAAAATATATATATATATATATATATATATATATATATATATATATATATATATAATCATCATTAGTTCCTATTTACACTCACTAGGAATCATACAGACATTAGAAACATAAGCAATGTTTCATTACAATAATGGTCAACGAATGTGCTTTTTTCCTATATGAAACTCTACACGATTTCTAAAAAATAGTCATATCCTTTACTTCTTTGAGTACATTATCCCACTGATGCTGTCTGTATTCATTTCTTCCAAATATTATCCCTAATATATCCATATATTTTTCATTGAACTCAATACCTTCTATCATACCTTCAAAACCAAGTCCTTTACTTTTCATTTATACTTAAACCATTTTTTCACTTACTTCTTCCATCCATATTGTATTAACTGTTTATATCATCCACATAATTATACATTACTGGCAATTGTACTTCTTTCATCATTTTGTAGCCACCGCTACTTGACATTTTATTAATTTCCTTCACTCACTCTCTCATTCATAACTAATGAGAAAATTACACTACTAGCTGGGCAGCCCTGCTTTATTCCACATTCTATTTTTTATTTCTTCTCCAAGCCAGCCATTTACATATAGTTTCACAGTTACTTTCATAAACAGATTTTATTACTTGTAATATTTTTTTGCTTATATTATATGCCTGCAAAATTCCCCATAAAGATTTATATTGAATATTATCATAGGCTTTACTTATATCCCCTATCATAACCTTCACTTCTACATTTTTAATTTATATCATCAATTTCTCTTTATTATCCGTAACAACTTTTGACTTCCTTTTCTTCCAAATTCATTTTGGTCATATATTCTATCAATTTTTTGTAACCTTTTTATTATTTTCACAAAAAAATTGTCATCCGTAATATTCAAAGTTATATGTCATTTCCCTTTTTAAATATAAATTTTATAACTCCTGTACACATCTCCCTTTAATTCCAGTTTCTAACCATTCATAACGTCTATAAACATTTTTTGCCACTTCTTCATTTCTTTATACATGCCACATTAAATTTTGTCCAGTCCTGTTGCAGAATTCATATTAATATCTTTTAGAATTTCATTCAATTCTTTCATAGCTATTTTTGTTCTAAATACTCATTACCATCATTATTTAATTTTTCACCTTTATAAATTTGTTCTATGTTTTCTTCTCCTTTAACAAATTCCAATGCATATTCTTTAATTATTTTGTATATTCCTTCTTGCTGATTTATTTGCTTTACTTACCTTATTTTTTAATTCTCTTATTTTCCTTATTTTACTCAAATATGGTACTACCACTTCTTTCTTTCCTTGTAAACAATATTTTGTTTATATAACAAGTTCATTTTAATTTGATTCATTTTATATATTTCTCTTTTTCTTAATGATTTTTTCTTGTCTAATAAGTCTCTGAATGCTTGACTTAATATCTTACATATCTCTTTCTTTTCTTCTTTTCTTCCTTATACATTCTAAAAACACTTTTTTATATTTTTCTTTAAAATTATGCCAAACAGTCCAATCCTCAAAACTCTCTCATGCTCATATAATTTTTCCATAATTCCATAAGTTCTTTTTTCTCTTCTAAATCTAATTCCCTTACATTAATTCTCTTTATTCCTTTTCCTATTCTTATATATTGTTCATTTTCCTGCACTTTAACCCATATAGCTGCATGATCTAAAAATCCAGCATATTTAATGTCTTTGTTTTTTAACTTTTAAACTATCAGATATTAAAAAACTTCAATTTCTGTTCTAATTTCATTCCTTTTGTAGGTCCAGTGGTTATTCTCCCATCCACTTCTCATAACTTCTTTAACGTCACAATTACTCTTATTTTTTCTTAAATTACAATTAAAATCACCCACCACTATAACATCCATATTTATACAAACATATTCAAGAACACGTTTAAACATCATTTCTCTCTCTCATTACATATGCATATAAAGCTATGATTCTATACACATTTTTTTTCCATTTCAAGTCCATTACTGTAATTCGTCTTAGTTCCACTATGGTTACATCTAATATTTTAATTTTCTTGACATAATATACATAGGCACGTTTCTTTCCTCATGTTCCAAACTACTGCACCATTCCAAAGTTTTTTCAGTTTGTGTTCTTTCTTCCTCTATTAATCTGATATCTTCTAAAACAATAATATGTACATCTGCTGCAGCATACCATTATAATGTACCTATTCTCAACTGTTCACATTTAAAGCTAATATTTTCAAATTTTAAGAAGAGTAAGTACAATAAAATGTTTATCCATTTCCTTTCTTATTTTCTCTAACAATTATATTTATGAATTTTCTTTTCCTTTCTTTAGCTCTTCTCCCTATCAAATTATTCTCATTTCTTTCTGTATGCCAGTCACTTTCTTCATCTCCTCAGTTTCTTTTTCCTTGTTACTTTTTTTAACTTCATGTACAGCCTCTTTATTAGTCAGATCTTTTTGTAGATTTTTTTTATGAGACACATTATTCTGTCTCTTTCCCCTGTAAACTTCATTTTCATTTTCTTGCACATTCATTTCACATTCTAGCCATGAATGTCCAGTATTGCCACATTTTTTGCACATTAAAGCACATTTTATTTGCTTTATGCCCTGTTTTTAATCATTTTTCCACAAAATTAACAAGTCTTTGGTTGACCCCTCTATTTCACAAAAACCCTATTACCATGAACATTAATAATATTAGGTACATGAATAACATTATTTTCCATTTTCAGTATTACTCCACATTCCCATCCCCCAGTCCGCAGTCCTGTTTCATCATATATTTTTGTAGTGTCCATTACTTATTTACATATAGTTAACAACTGTTTTTTCAATTCTTTTGCTTCAACTTCCATTCTAAACTGGATCATTATGCTATTTTTTTGTTTGGCTGAAAAAAGCTTGCACCACATATTCTGACCATGGATAAATATATGACCACAAATTTTCCCAGTCTCAAATATCAAGTCACAAAAAGTCACTTTATGGGCAGCCACGGTGGTGCAGCGGTTAGCATTGCCGCCTCACAGCAAGAGGTTCTCTGGTTCAATCCTAGGCTGGGGGTTCCTTCTGTGGGGAGTCTGCATGTCCTCCCTGTAGTCGCATGGGTTTCCTCCCACATCCAAAAGATATGCTGTAGGTGGATTGGACACTCTAAATTGGCCCTAGGTGTGAGTGCGTGCATGTGTGTGCCTTCTGTGGAAGGTTGGGTGCCAGGCTGGCAACTCGACACCGTAAAAAACTCCAATGCCAAATCATGAGCAGACAGGTGATCTGCTGTGGCGACTCCTAACCGGGAAAAGCTGAAAGAAGAAGAAGCAGCTCTTACCACTTTTGCTTTGACATCCAGAGGTGCTATGACATTCATATTTCTCCAAACTTGCTCACATGTACTGTACACTCCTGTTTTGTTTATTTTATTTTTCTTTGTTCCTTCTCCAACAGTTTGTGCACAGGTGTTTGTCTCTGGAACTTTTTCTGGCACAGTCTCTTCTCCCTTTTTCTTCTTCTATTTTTCCCACAATGTCGCTCCATGAAACTGTTGCTCCACTTTCTAGCTCACTTTGGTTTAACATTACTTCCAAATTTACATCCCACAGCCTCCTCCCCGACTGGAGGGTTGTAGTTATGAATTTTTCAGAGGTAACTGTCTCTCCTTCAAACAATGTCCTCTGAAAGTTTTCCTCTGAATCCTTCTCCATTTCATCTACAATCTGCTTTTCCTCCAATATTAGTGTTTTTTCTACACCCACATCGTCAGACAAAACTTGTGGTAGCGAGTCTATCACTTCAACTACATTTTCAACAACTTTCACACCAGTTTCAGCAAAGCTGAATCAACCATGTTTTCTCCTTGCTCCTCCTGGCTTCCTCCGTGCCTGGACAGGAAACAGGAAATCAAGCTGTGTAACACAAAAACTCTTCCCGACTACCAAGAGTAGGGGAAGTCCCCCAATGCCCTGGTTAAACTTCCCCTAGTAATTTTAATACCACATTGGATCTCCCCTGAAAAAAGGCTACTAGCCTAGTGGGACTAATCTGATCAAAGGATAAATAAGTAAATAATAAAAATAAATAACTACAAAAATGAGATTACCACCCTGGGAGAATGAGCAGGAACTGAAGAAGAAGAAGAAAGTTGCTTACCAAGAAAAGAATAACCAAAGGAAATGGTCTTAGAAATCCAAGAGGATATAGTTTGCTTAGATACAGCTAAACCTTAATATTTTTAATATTATCCAACTATTTGAGCCATCTATGCAAATCTAAAGTATGTAGAACCCCCTCACCACAACTTTGATGGGAAAAAAAAAAAGGAAGGTGAATGGACTGATTTAAGAACAAGTCACTGACCACCCTGGACATAAAGGAAGCATTATTGGGAACAGAAACTATTTTCTCTAAGAAAAAGCAGAAAAGGGGATACTGCCATGACGGCCTGGACTGCAGAGACTCTCTTGGCAAAATAGCCACCAATAAAATAGTTTTCCAAATACAGAACTACAAAGTAGTAGAAGCTGCAGGTTCAAAAGGAGGTAGAGTCAATTTTTTTCAGAACAAAATTAAAGTCCCAAATAGGCAGCATGATCTTTCTTGGGAGACCTAATATGAAGGATGCCTTTCAAAAACTGCAACTTTAAACTGAAAGGAAATTGGCTGAGCCAAAGACAGACAGGCAGAGATAGTTGAAAATGAGCTTTAATAGATGCTAGGCCAAAACTGATCAACCACACAGACTAGAAAGAAAAGTAGGAATATCCATAAGTCCTGTTCATGCTTGGGATATCAAATAGAAAATACTTTCCATTTAGCAACCTAGAATTTTCTAAGAGTAGGTTTTCTGGCCTCATGTAATACCCAAAGCATGTCTTCAGAAAATTGGTGACAAAAAGGAAACCAAACCCTATCACCCAAAGAGGCAAATGTAGACTGAATCAGAGAGACCCACTTCCACAAAAACATCCTGTGAGGTAACTTTTGATTGCCCCTGGCCTGATGAAGTAGGAACCCATGCTGTGTGAGCCAGAGAGTGTCACCAAGATATTGGGTCTCTCCCATATGATCTTGGGTAATAGAGGTTGAGGGGGATAGGCATACAGAACAATCCCTCTTCAAGAAAATTACATGGTATCCACCTTCCAAGCCAGAGGACTCTGCATTTTGGAAATGAACCTGGGAAGTTGTCTGTTTAGATGGGAGGAAAACATATCTGCTTGAGAAGTACACAACCAACAGATAATATCCAGGAAGACCGTATAAGTGAGAATGTGCCCTGGACCTGCTCAGGTCGTCTGCCACTAGCTTGTGCTCCAAGAGAACATAGTCAACCTGAAGAATCAGATGATAACATATAGCAAACACCCAAGCAAGAAAAGCCAGGCTGCAAAACAGGTATTACTGTGTGCCCACTTGCTTACCATACAACAGTGGCAATGTCTCTGTAAACCCAAAGAGGACCCAGAGCCCAGCAGGAATGCAGGGCTTAAAGAGCCAAAACCAGAGTCGTCATCTCTTTGAGGCTGATGAGATCCTCCATGTGCTAAGGAGACCACACTTCCTGGGACCTGATGTTGTTGGAAGAGGTCCCCTACACCCATATCGTTAGCATCTGTAAACAGCTCCTTTGTGGGGAAGCAGCTTGAAATGGGAGTGTGATGCAGAGAAATCTGATGAATTCACCACTGAACTTGCTGTTTGAGATAAAGCAAGAAAAGAATGAGAAATTCTACAGGATGAGAATGTTGATGTCCCGTTGTCTTTAAATACCTCTAAAGCTTCTTCAAGTCTGGCAAAAGGGACCATAGGAATGGTGGAACCCATATACCCCAGAGCCCAGAGAAAAACTCTTGCAGACATCACTTGCAAAGGAAAAAACAGACTGGAAGAAAGCTGTCAAGAAGGTGACCTTAGGAGGTGGAAGAAAAGCCAACATAGGCAAAGTCAGAATCCTGTATCCCAGGAAAACCTGATCATGTGAAGGGATGAGAACAAGTTACTTAAGAATGAAGTTGCTGGGAAGGTGCTTGAATGAGAAGGTCATCCAGACAGGAAAAAATCTGGATACCATGGAATCTGCAGTAAGCTATGACTAGATCAAGACATTTGTTAAAGACTCCTGGAGCTGTAAAAAGACAAAAGGCAAAGCAGAAAACTGATAAAGTGAGGAAGAATCAGAGAACCATAAAAAATTCCTTAACAGAGGGTGAATAGGAATGTGGAGATAAACATCCTTCAGGTCCAGAGAAACCAGATAAGCCTGAGGAAGCATAAAGAGGAACTGGGACTGGAGAAAACATTATGAAAGACGGAACTCTCGGAAAAGTGTTGAGAAAGGATAGATCCAGAATGGGCCTCCAAGACCACACCTTCCTGGGAACTAGAAACATACTGGAATAAAAATCTGTACTTCTCTGTGAGGAAGGAATGAGATGAATAGTATCATGAGCAAAAAGTCAGGATGAATGAGAGGTAAATTAAATAGTTGGCAATGTGGTGGCAGGGGGATCCCTAAAAGGTGGAAGGGGTTTCCAAACCATGAATTAACCTTTTGTATTACAGACAGAACCCAAGAATCCAGAGTGATCTGCTGCCAGATGGAATAGGACAGGAGTTAACAAGAGGGAAGCAGGAATCTGGTTGAGGGGCAGAAAAGGATAAATGTCAAATAGATTTGTCAGGAAAAGAGGGCTTTTGACCTCTAGAATCCAGAGCAGGTTTTTTTTTTAGGAAACATCCATTTGGAAGACTTCTTACCCTTTAAAGGAAGCTTCTCTTGTCTAGGCACAAAGGAAGACTTAGAAGGATAATTCCTTTAAAACTTAGGGGTAAGAGAAATAAAAATTTGTTTGAGGTCCTGCATCCTTAACCCTGTATGGTTTTACTATGCAGTGACAGAACCAAACAGATTCCGAGAGTCCAAGGGAGAATCCAACAATTTGCCTTTTATATCTTCAGAAAGAGAGTGTAACCTAAGCCAGGAAAAGCAGGAATACCTGCATATTACAGAACCTGATGCAGCTGCCATAGAAAATATATCAGCGGCATCATGACTGCATTTAATGGAATGGCAAGCCACCTGAGAAGCAGAACTCTCTAAAGAAATAGCAAGTGTTAGCTTTGCAGTCAGGCACATCAGTCAAAACACCACCAAATTTAGACAAAAGAGTCAGTAGATACCTGGTCATAGTAGTTCATGGCTCTGAAAGCCAATGTGGCCAAGATATGAGATATAAACTTTTTTTCATACCTATCCATAGCCCTACTGTTCTTGTCAGAGGAGAGAAGTTTAACAGGAGGCAGTAATTTAGAAGGTTTATCAGCAGAAACCGAAATTTCCCTCTACTCATCACTCAGACCCATTATAGAGTACAACACCCCTTTTGGTATGTACCTCACAAGACATCTACATCAAATCCAGAGCTGTTGGACATGTTCCACTTCAAGAAATCCCAATCCCTCAGAGCTACACGCTGTAGGGACCTAAACCTTGTCACCACTATAAACAGAACATGCTGGAGGGATTCCTGTCCCAGAGACTTCCCATACTCTGGAACAGACTACCTATCTATGTCAAACAGAGCTCCTCACTAGCACTCGTCAAGAAAAATCTTGATGATTGGATGGGAAATAGGAAATTCATCCCGGGGATCACTTCTGTGGCTCTGCTCGACAGGGGCACAGGAAAATAATTTTCTTGGGTGGCAAAAGCCAGGGTACCTTTTTGGCTAGACTTATATAGGCCCTAGAGCCAATAGCCTATTACCTACCTATGAACCTATGACTGCATGGTCAGAGGAGGGGTTCTTGTATAAAGATTTCTGAGCCTCAGATACCCTGTAAACCTTGTTAGGTTATTTAACTGCAGTAGGATGAGACTCAGGAACATAGTAAGCAGCACAAAAGGTATCCAGATGTGTTTCCAATACAGGAGGGACTGCATAAGCCCTGGGAGAGTCCATTTATAAAACAGCTTAACAGCACTTTTGGACTTCAGATATTTCTGAACTCTCCCACTGCAATGCTCCCTCTTTTACAATGGTGTCATCAAAAGAAAGCTCCTCATCAGCAGAATCCACAGACACAGTATCATCCTCTGACCCAAGAGCAATAGGAGAATGGATCTAAGAAGAATACTGTAAGGACTCTAAAAATAAGTACAAATAGAAAGTCCTTACTTACACATGCAGGTACAATAACAGACAGTGTGCCAAATATACATCTTTCAATTCCTGTATACCTATGGAGATTGCACATATTACCTGTTATTAAATCCAGGTGCATTTAACTAAAATCCATCCATCCATCCACAAACACTTTTCTCAGTTTTGCAAATGGGGTTAGGGTGTCACTTCAACAATGGAAATCATCTACAGCCAAGGTTTACACCACTGGGCAGCTAGCCCTGCCACAGTTGTTCTTGAGCACCATATGCTCACACACACACACACACACACACACACACACACACACACACACACACACACACACAAACACACACACGCACACCTATGGTGAATTTAGACTATCCACTCCACCTACTGCATGCATTTAAAATGTGGGAGGAAACAGGAGCACCTGGAGAAAGCCGACAAACAAGAGTACATGCAGACTCCATGTAGAAGGCATCCTAGCCAAGTATTTAACGTGAGAACCTCTTGCAGTTATCCATTGTGCCATTGCAAATTCCTAAATAAATGTCACAGGGCAATTGTTATCACTGCACACTACTGTAAAATGTAAAACATATGATATAGGTACACAAGACATGAAGAGTACTTTCACCACTGCTTGAAAGTTTACTTCTGCACAGCGCTGTGCACAATTATATGCAGTCAATGAACTCTGACAGAAAAAACATAATCCATTATGTGCTGACATAGGTACACTAGTTACATACTGAGCTATGTAAACTAATAATATCCTTACTTCATTTCAAATTGAAAGGTTTTATTCATTCTTCTCCTTATGTTATTGTAAATAATGGGTCAGAGTTTAGCAATTTTGCACTTGGTGCTTGGTACATATTATACATCTAATATTTCTTCTTGGTGTGTACGTGGTTTACAGATTTTCCTTTTTTAGTAACCGTTTGTGACTTGTAATGTACTAACCATATATTGGGTGGTGAATCCCACCTTACATAAGCAATGGAATACAACATTACTAAAAGCATAACTCTCACTTATCAAGTGGCTCAACAGGCAACACCCTCCTCACTTTTGACGCAGAAAGATAACAAAATTGTAACCTTAACTCCTACATTAAGTGCTTTAATTCATTTTCCAGTACTGACAATGCAGTGCAGCATAAAGGAGATGCTGCATACCTGAGGTACTGCTATTTGGACAGGACACTAAACAGAGGATCCATTTATGATTCTATTTATTTATATCTTGTTGACCAGGTTAGTCCCACTAGGCAAGTGTCTTCTTTTCGGAAGAGACTGGAGGCAACTATGGGGAAATTTGGCCAGGGCACCAAGGAACAGACCCAACTCTCTGTGAGTGAGGAAGCCTTTTGTTATGGTGGTCCAGAGAAGCAGAGAGGAAGATGGCAAGTGGGCAAGGAGCCAGTGATGAGTTGTTCCCTTCAGACAGAACAGAAAGCAAAAATATGAACAATATGGAGCTTCTGAATGTGTTATATGTTGAAAAGGCAGTTTGTAGCATGAATAAGGAGAAGGCATTTAAGCCTTCAGAGAAGTTCGTAGGCAGCAAAAAGGAGGAAATAGATGTTGAAGAAAAGGGGAAAGGGGTTGAACCTTCCCAAGACAAAAGATATTTTCCAACAAAAATTGTTCAAAAAAGTTGGAAAAAGCCAGGAGGGAATGTATTACAGCAATCCTCAAGTCTGGAAGGGTACAGAATATTTTATTACAGGAATTGTTGGTGCAGAGTGAACCAGTCAGTGGCTTCCAGGGGAGAAATTATAAAATACAAGAATAAGAGCTACAAGAAGTAATGGGAGAAAAAGAAATTGTAGGCAGACAGTGAAAGAGGGAGAAAGAAAATAATGAAAAGAAGATGGAATCCAGAATGAAAAGAAGATGTAATCCAGAAAAAAATATTTAGTAAGAATTAGTAGCAAAGAAGATAAAGGTCTGGAGAGGTATGACATCTAGAATATTATAATACCATTGAGCACTTCTCCACAAGAGGTAAGAGCATTTATTCACATTAATAAGGCCACATTTTGTGACATTATATTTGAATCCGGACAATATATGGAGATGTTTTGGGGTCAGAAGGAGGGAAAAAAACTCTAATCCATGGAATTTATATGTATTCCAAGTATTTTACAGAGAAACAAGAAAGAAAATCTATGTAGAGTTTAGAATCGAAATGGACAAAGAACACAAAAAGAATACCTTAAGACTGTGTTTAAAGCAGTGATGCACATTACAAAAAATTAGGATAATAGAAGTTTATTGAATGGGGGATGGGAATGTAGTGTTGTGTTAGAATATTTATAAGTATGACTGATATAGAAGGAAACAAAGGTACAGTGAAATATTGGAGACAACAAAAAAAACTCATTTTTTTCTGTGGGAAAATTGATAACTTAACCAATAATTGTGACAAAAAAAGGCCATGATGCAAACAATGTGAATTGAAATGTTTTAAATGTGAAAAATGCAGCACTTATGGATGGACTGAAAAAATAAGGAAGAAGTAATTTAAGAAATACAGACTGACCAACAGATAGAACTAGAAGAAGAAACAGAACATGTACAAGAAGAGCAAAAAAAAAATCAACCGATAACAGTAGAAAGTAAGAAAAAAAAGTTATGTACTCACCATAACATTCCATCCGAGTAGTTCTACTTCATTTGTCTTCAACCTGTGGGTACTGGATCCATTTCGGATCCGAGCTGGCAAATTTACTAGCATCTGCTCCGAGCTCCAAGCTCCTCCCCTTACCCATAATACACCTCCACTACCTCCCAACCCCCAGATTGAGTTTGCTGACCCATACCCTTTGAACCCAACCTGAAGAACACTTCATGACCTAAAACTGCAGCCAACAGGCTGTTCATAAGATAAGGTCAAGGGGAAGGAGGGAGGGACGGTTAAAGACAAATGAAGTAAAACTACTCAATGGAACATTAAGTTGAGTACATAACTTCTTTATCTGAAGTCGTTTACTTCATTTGGTCTTCAACCTGTGGGACAGAGTCCACAGCTACTAAATTCCTTTATCCTTATAGACCTGAAGTGTGCACAAGGAAATCCACCTAGCAATAGTGACCTTGGAGATAGGTTTTACCCAAAAAAAGGTTTAGAGAAGGACACAAACAATTAATCAGATTTACGAAAGTCTTTAGTTCAGTGTTAATAAGATTGTAACAGTCTATGAACGTCCAACAAGTGGAGTCTGTATTCCATTTTGTTAGCAAAATTTGGGAAGAAAACAGGTAAGTTAATGGTCTGATTGATGTTAACTTGTGATGCAACCTTGGGAAGAAAGGATGGATTGGTCTGAAGGGAAACCCTATCTTTATGGAAAATCATATATGGAACTTTAATGGACAAAGCTTGCAGCTCTGAAACCCTTTTAGCAGAGGTGATAGCGACTAGAAATGCTGTCCAAGACAAAAACTTAAGATCTGTGGTTGCAGCAGGTTCAAATGGTGGCACGACCAAAGCTTGAAGAACCATAGTAAGGTCCCATGGAGGAACAGGATCCTTGACCGGGGGGGGGGGGGGGGGTGTAACAGGAAAGTACCTTTAATAAAGGGTTTTCACAGTCTGGAAGAGGCCAGAGAGGCAGAATTCTCACCCACGTGAAAATGAGAGATGGCAGTTAATTGAACTTTGATTGTAGAAGAGCTTGCTCCTTGTTGAAAAATATTGGCTAGGAAGTCGAGAATGGCAGAAATAGGAGTCGTGAAAGGATTTAAACTCCTTTGAGAAGCCCAAAAGGTGAAATGCTTCCATTTACTGCAGTAAATTTTCCTGGTGGAAGACTTATGAGCTGCCACCAGAATAGACCTGACTGAAGAGGATAATCCAGGGAGTCCCAATGATCAGGGGAACTGGAGCAGCCAAGCCGTGAGCATCAAACTGTCCAGGTTCGGATGAGGGACCCCCGAGGGGTGTGAAATAAGATCCTGAATGGGATCCAAGATCGGGGGTGTGAAATAAGATCCTGAATGGGATCCAAGATCGGAGGCAGAGCCAGAAGTTGAGACCAAAGGAAGGGAAACCATACCTAGTGAGGCCAATATGGGGCAATGAGGATCACTTTGCTCCCAAGTCAATAGGCTTTCTGTAGAAACCTCGGAATAAGAAGTACTGGAGGGTAAGCATACAGAAAACCTGGAGACCAACCATGGACTAGAACATCTCTGGGGGACTCCCCCGGCTGGGGGTTCAGAGTGAAGAACTCAATGCACTTCGCGTTGGAAGGAGATGCAAAGAGATCGCAGCATGGCTGACTCCATTCCAGAAAGATCTGCTCCGCTACTGAACAATTCAGAGACAACTCGTAAGGTATCAGAATAGTCCGACTTATCCTGTCCACTAGAATGTTGGACTGTCCCGGAATGTGCGTTTCTATGAGAAAGCTACAGGTGGAGATTGCCCATTCCCACACTCTCATGGCCTCGTGACAGAGGGGGTAAAATCTGGCCCCTCCCTGCTTGACATACCAGATCACTGACATGTTGTCTTACTGAATTGCAATGGTTCCCAGAGGAAGAAAGGCATGAAGGGCCTGCAATGCCAAAATGACTGGCCTCATCTCCAGAACGTTTATATGCAAACTGGTCTCGACAGGGGACCACATGCCTTGGACTGTACTGCCCAAACAATGCCCCCCCACCCAAGCTGGGAGGCATCTGTGGTTACTGTGGCTTGGACAGGGGCTGGAACAAAAGGTAGTCACTCCAAGATTTCTGGAGAGTACATCCACACAGAAGGGACGACCTGCAGACTCAACTGAGGTGTATTGGATATGATAATGGAAAATCCAACAGGGACCATCGCATCGTTAGTGTCCACTACAGTACGGGCATGTGTAATTAGGCACATGGAAAAAGCATTATGGTTGTGTAATTAGGCACATGGAAAAAGCATTATGGTTGTTGCCATAGAACCTAAGGCCCTCAGCACTGATTCTGCCGAGGGAAGATGAGAATGGTAGATCAGGAAAACATGCATCATCAGGTTTCGCACTCTCTCCATGGTCAGGAAGATTTTTCACTGTAGTGTGTCTATCCTTGCCCCAAGGTAGTCTATCACCTGGATAGGATTTAGAAGTGATTTGGATGCACTGATTGTAATCCCCAAAAGAAGAGCAAGTTTTTTAAGAAATAATTCCTGGTTTGAGAAAGTACACTCCTGGTGGGAGCAGTGAGGAGCCAATCGTCTAGGTAAGGATAGACTGGAATCCCCTGAAGCCTCTGGTGAGCTGCTATTACTGCCATCACTTTGGTGAACACCCTGGGAGTTGTGGTGAGACCAAAGGGTAGGGGCTCAAAGTTGGTAATGATTGACTCCTAGCTGGAAGCGGAGGAACCTCCTGGAGCTTCTGAGCATCTTTATATGATAGTAGGCATCCTGGAGATCTAATGAGCACATCCAGTCGCTCTCTTGCAGGTACGGCATGATGGACTGTAATGTGACCATCAGGAATTTTTCTTTGGCAACTGACAGGTTCAGGGTAGATAGGTCCAGAATGGGCCTTAAGTCCCCCATCTTCTTTGGCACCAAAAAGAACCTGGAGTAGATGCCCGATCCAGACTGATCTGGGGGGATGGGTTCGATGGCTCATTTCTCTAGCAGCTTGGAGATTTCCAGTGCTAGTGCCTCCCCTTTGCGTTTGGTGGTACATCCGGGAGGTATTTGGGAGGTTTGGGAGGAACCACAAAGGGGATAGAGTATCCTCTAGATATGATCTGAAGCACCCAGCGGTCTGATGTTACGGACTCCCATGTTACCAGGTGCAGTGACAATCAATCCCCGACTGCCTCCACATTAGAGCAGTCGGGCAACCCCTCAGGGTTATTGTCCGGGCCTGTCCAAGAACGGCTCTCGAAACTCACAATTCTTCGGACCCCCTCTGCTTCTGGGCCAGCATGTATTCTGTCTCCCTCTGGGGGAAGAAGAGCCCCGAGTGTCCCGGGAATACTGTGACTTCCGGAACCACATCTTCTTTTGTCCTCTCCGATTCCAGGAAAAGGATCTTTGAGGGTTAGAGAAAAGGATTCCAATGGTAGACAGTGTCTTCCTGTCTTTCTCACTCTGGACCAAATTCTCTTTGACGGTCTTACCAAAGAGAGTAGAGCCGTCATATGAGGCATTGACAAAGGATGCCTTGAAAGGTTCCGAAAATTGGCATAGTCTGAGACAGGTTTTACACCACATGGACACGCCGGACCCAGCCACCCTAGCCGCTCCTTCAGTAGCATGAGAAAGGAGTCACATGGACATATTGGAGACTGCTTTTAAAGTGGCCATCCTCGCGGAAAATGTGTCTCTGTCCTCCTGCGACATGGACTTAGTGGGAGACTCTGCCAGTTCCTTGACCAGGTCGCACTGTAGTCTCATAACGTGGGCCAGATAGTTCAGCTCCCTGATGGAAAAAGTCACTGACGCATAAACCCACTTCCCTAAATGGTGCATCATCTGAGACTCTCGGTTGGGGGAATGAACAGAGGAACTCTCCTGGGCTAGTTCCTTTCTAGTGACTGCTGCTACTACCATAGCATCTACAAGGGAGCCCTTGTTCCACGATGGTCTGAGGGTTGACTCTAAATCTTATCTGGACGTTTTGGGATTGGATCCACGGTGTCCGGCTCCTTCCAGGCCCACGAGGTGACCAGGTCCACCAGGGGATCTGCAGGAGGGGACACCCAGGAAGTAGATGGGCCCATGCCGAAAGCCTCCAGGAACACGGATTCATCAGAAGGTTTTGGACCAACCTCCCCTCTGGCATAGGATTTCTAGGATATCTCCAAAGGAGACATCCTCAGGAGGAGATCTGGGGGAACTTTCCCCATCATCCAAATCAGTGTCCTCGGTGAGGGACTCGGGGGGGGGGGGGGAGTTCAAGTGTCACCTCTTACACGTACGCTTGCGAGGCACATCTCTGGTGGGGCTCTCCCGTGAGAACTCGCAAGCCATTTGTTCCTCTGGGGGAACCACCTGGGGCTCTTCAAGCATGGGCTGTCCCTCTGATAAAATGATGGGATTTGTTTTCAGAGCCGAGAGAGTCGGGGCGGAGTCCGAGGAAATAGCAAAGGGTCTCGATCCAGTGGAGAGAACCCTACCACGTTGAATGCATGAGCCACCTGAGGCACCTTTAAGGAAGCCACTCTCCCAGGGTCCGACACGAGCGAGGCCTGAAGTGGATGGAGCTCTGGGGTGGGGACTTGGCCTGACAAAGTCGGAGCCAATGGAAAAAGTTCCACTCCCTCGGATCCGACACCCAGGCTCCGGCTCGGAGAGCCGCTCTGAACCGAACTGGTCAGATCTGACGAGCTCCAGGCAGCTGCTGGCATTGAGGAGACAGGTACTGTTGGCACCGACCCTCTGACTAAGACCATCCTCGAATCCAGGTACTCCAAACCCAGTGGACGGATCAGAGAAGAAGAAATTGGTGTTAAAAAAAGAAGTGAGCTCACCCCTCCAGAGGGACAGAGGGCTGGCAAGAGCCCCATCTGGATCCGAGTACGAATGAACCTCATCATTTCATCCATGTCGACTTCCAGTAAGCTATGTGTGGATCTCGACAAGGCCACGGACTCCGACCTGGCGGGTCGAGGAATCTAGGCCCTAGATGGAGGATGTGTCTCCTCCAGCTCCAGGGAAAATCTCAGAGATCGGAGCCGAGGGGAGTCACAGATCCTAGCCTGACATTTGGCGGGAGAAGGAAGGTCTGGAGACCTCTTGCATTTCTCAGCTTTGTGTTTGTCTGTTTTGTGCGATCTCTCCTTCTTTCTGGCCCTTCTGTGCTCCACTTCCACAAGCTTGGAAATGGGAGGTTGAGTCCCAGCCTGAGAGGTAGGAGAAGCAAAGGCCAGAGAGGAAGAAGAGGCAGCCACCAGCTGCTGTGACAGAAGCAGTGGATGAGGCAGTCTCCTCAGAAGTGGGTAGAAGGCCTTTTAGGGCCAACTTAGCCTTCTTGTCCTCAATAGCGCATGGGTTAAAACCCGGGCAAATAGTACAGTCAGAACTCAAATGGGCAATGCCCAAGCACATAACACAAAGAGTGTGGCCATTTGTGGTCACACTCGGTACATATTTTGAAGTCAGGCTTGGGATCAGCCATGTCTCTACAGAAGAAAATAACAAAAAGAGAAGGAAAAGGAGAAAAGAAACATATTTCCCACTCAGACCCACTCACCACACACTCAAGGCACACAGAACACTGAGGGGGGAGGGGAAGCAATACACACTAACAAACTAACACAAACTACGGGAAAAATTCTCATACACAATGCACCAAGTGAGGGGAGGAGAAGAGAGAACCTACACTAAACAACTAACACTCAAAAACTAAGAAAAAAGCTGCTTAGTACGCAAATAACCCACTCAGTAACTCAGAGCTCAGGAGATCATGATGCTTCAGGCAAGCCGCAGCAAACGAGATCTGGGGGTTGGAAGGTAGTTGAGGTGTATTATGGGTAAGGGGAGGAGCTTGGACCTCAGAGCAGATGCTAGTAAATTTGCCAACTCAGATCCAATACAGATCTGGTACCTACAGGTTGAAGACCAAATGAAGTAAACTACTTCAGATGAAATATTTAAAGAAAAAAAATGAAATGAAAGAATATCAGAAATAAAAGTGAAGAAGAAGAAGAGGTGAACTGAAGAGTAGTAAAATACAAAAAATACCACTGGAAAAAGAATAAAAGACAGGTAATAATTATAGGTGTAGATATAAAATAAAATAAAAAAGTAAAGGATATCAGTAAGGGAATTAAAAGTAAAAATTAAAAAATAAATTAGTGAAGATTTGAGACTGCTACCAATAAATGTGAACATTACAAATAATGTGACCCAAAGGATAGGTATACTAGAATAGTGTGCATCACTGGATATGGATGTAATTACATTAACGGGCATAAGAATATTAAAAGAAAAGAAATTACAAACAGAAAAATTATGGGGGTGAGATAATTTGGAATGTAGGAATAGGAGTACTGTGTAAGGAGTCAATAAAAATTGTGGATATTACGTTGGTAAAAATGAGCACAGCAATAACAGTAGATCTGACATGTAAAGGACATGTTTGTAGAATTTTACCAGTTTATGCACACATGAATGTGAAAGAAATACATTTTACATTATGGTACTGTGAACACTGATTTAACATTAGAGGGACATTTCATTTGTGATCTGAGAAAAAGAAAAAAGGGGTGAGAATGTTAAAATAATGTTAGAAGTGATTTGGAGGGGAAAACTGTGTGTTTGGGAACTGTGGACATATAAAAGAAGTAATCTTATAACTAAGATATATTATTTTATAACTTCTGAAAGTTTAAAGGTAATGCAAGAAGGGGCAAAGTGTACAGAATTTTCAGATCATCTAGCCATATGGATAACAATACAAGAAAGAAAAAAATGAATATATAAGAATAGGTAAAGGAATTAAAAAAGAGTGAATGAGGAAGAGATAGATGAAGAAGGGGTAGATCTGATCAGGCATTTGTAGAAAGACTACATGGGAATGACTGCATTTTATAAAAACTGGATGTGATGTGGATAAATCTGAAAATCAAATATAAAAGATGCCATTTGGAATGGCAAGGGAGAAAAGGAAAAAAGGAAAAGGCTAAATATAAAGAAATAAGTAATAATGCATTTACAGATTTAGTGAGGAATAAAAATGTATCTTTCAAAAGAGAGAAAGAAATATATGACATTGAATCAAGAAAATATTAAAAAAAATTGTTTAAACAAAAGTATTTTTTAACAGGGAAAAAAAACAGCACCATATCTGAGTAGCATAGTAAAAGAAAATAAAAGGGCAAATAAGAACTGAGGAAGGACAAAAACAAAAGTGGAAAGTAAAGAAAAAATAACAGAACAAAATAATAGATAATTAGAAAAAGAAATAAAAGTGAAATAACTGAATACCATGTTAAGGTCAGTGACTGTAGAAATGGCAACATGACTAGATGGGAAAGACTATCATATGTATAAAAATATGTCACTGTGGCAAGAGAAATATTTTTTGGAAGTGTTAAAAATGAATGGTTTAAGGACCGTTTTGGGCAAAAAGAAATATGTAGCAGAGTAATCAAATTCATACAGAAAAGGGGAGTAAAACATTCATAGGAAATTGAAGACCAAGAGTAGTTAATAATACTAATTATAAGATTTTTATGTAAATATTACAAAAGAGATCAGAGGAAAAATTAAATAAACTATTAGAAGACAATCCCTAGGATTTACTAATTTTCCGTGTAAGACTACATTAGTCTTACATGGAAACGACACGGAAACGCCAGTCTAAGACTATGACTGCAGCGTGCCATACATATTAATGAGGGTGCACTGCCTCAACTCTAAAGCTTACACAGAGCGTGGATGAGTGTAGGGGGCATGTCGGACTGCCGAGCAGTCCAAAAATCCATGCCCCTGCAATTTTGAAACTCGGGAAATGTCTAGTTACATGAGCGAGTCCGCTCACATGTGTACATTCTAACACTACACTCCCCCATATATTAAACCCCATACAAATATAAAAAGTAAAAGGAAATTTTTTTTTTCATTTCCAATATAGCTGCCTGTATTTGCGTGGGTTTGCCCATTGCTTAGCTACAGTTAGTAGTTTAGACACCGAAGACGATAATAAGAAAAATACATGCAAATTAAGTGAAATAGTGATAGTGTAGTGGCTAGAGCCTTCACACAAAGGGGAGGCATTCCCTGTTCGAGTCCCACCACTACACTTTCCATTTACTGTTGGAAATCTGTATACAAAAATATTTCCTGACATTTATTATTTAAAGTTTTGTAAAAAGCATTGAAATGTTACATGTAGTAGTAGTAGTAGTAGTAGTGAACGAATTATATATGTGTATATATATATATATATATAGTGTATATATATATATATATATATATATATATATGTATAGGAAGGCGAAATGGTTATGCATACTGATGCATGAGTAACTTATTTTAATTAATGTAAAGCACTGCTAAGCATATTTTACCAGTATTGAGCATATTTATATTTAATTGCTCATAGCTGAGCACTGCGTTAACTAGCGCAATGTCTTTGCGCGGAGCTGTGCATTGCACCAACTAGCGCAACCAGAACATGTTTGCTTGTAGCTGCGCACCACGCTAACCTGTGCAACGTTGGGCAATGTCGAGCAACACTGAGCAAAGTCAGGCAAAGTTGAGCAAAGTCTGCTAAACACGGCCAAACCTCCTTCACTGTACCTTAACCATTGAGGTCTGGCCAGTAGGAAAATAAAAAGCAGTGACAGGGCTCGAACTCGGGATACTGTGCACTATAGTCACAGTACATTACCACTAAGTCATGACAGCATTTCATAACCATGCACTTTCAACAGGACACATATCTATCAAAGGAATATTAAACCTTGCTAACATCAGCTAAGCAGGTGTGCCTACAGCTGAGTTTTTTTCAAAACTGTCCAATCACAAATAAGTGCGGGAAATGAGACATATTTAAGCTCCACAGGTGGGAATACTTGCCATAACTGGTTGTAGCTCCCTTCTGCAGTCAGCATGGCCGATGTTGGAGAAGGCACTCTATTTCAAGCGCAACGTTGGGGCATTGAGGAGACCAAAGTAACGGTTTGGCTCCTTGTCCACATTCATGAGGAAAGACTCTTGTGGAGCCAGTACCAGGGCACCCAATACAAAATGGAGGCCTGGAGCTGTCTAGCTTGTGATCTCACAGTGCCACAGGCGTTCCTCAGACTGGTGAGCAGGTCAGGCACCATTACTCTGACCTGAAGCGACGTAAGGAGGGTCAACTGGATCAGTGAATCCAGGAGGCCCGTGGGATGGCAAATGCCCCAGTACTGAGTACGTAGCCATTGTATTAAGTACTTAATTGCTATGCTGGTCTATACTATGGATAGGTATGTCTCAATATCACTACATTTACTTCACAGCTGAAGGTGTCCGGGCTATGAATCAGCAAACCCATGAATATAAGCTGCAAAGGCTGCGTCACCAGACAGGTTAGTAATTATTCTGCATGTACTGTTATATAAAATAAATGAGAGAGCCTTCAAAAAAGTGTTTCAACCCAATAAATAAAGGTATAATAATTCTTTAATAATTATTCTGCATACACTGTTATATAAAATAAATGACAGAGCCTTCAAAAAAAGTGTTTTAACCCAATAAATAAAGGTGTAATTCTTTAATAGAGGTATAATTCCTGGAGTGCGTCTGCATGATTTTCTTTGATATGTTGTTGTACTGCTGCATTTTAGAAATAGTACTGTTGTATTAAGCAGTGTTAACCCACACTTGGGTAGGCCCATATAAAGTGGATGAAGGGAGTGCCAGTAGCTTTTATGCATATTTACAGCCCTCAACTGTTGGCTCATGCCCAGCATATACAGGTTAATCTGGCACATGAGTAGCTTGGTATTGTGTCCCCCAGAAATATCAGTGTGCTGCCAGAAATGTGGGGAGTTGTTCGCATATAACTGATAATTTCACCTGAACATATCTAGATAATTATATGAAAGTAGAGCTGTCAGTGTACCATCTCAGCAGTAGTGTGTGTGAGCAACTCTCAAAATATGTAGCAGTAACATCTGCATCCTGGACAGTTTGTATGTCAGATACAGCTCATGTATATAATGATCTAGCAAAATCCAATTGCACAACAGAAGGACATTGGGTAGTATAATAACACATGTAAGGGACATATATAACTGCAGTTAATAGGAATGTAGTGTAAACTAGAAGGATATATAAGTTGTTAATTGAGCTATCTTTTCCACCCTACTGTATGTGCATACAAAATGCAATTCCACACCTCAGTGGGTATTACTAATCTCAAAACATTTGTTGGGACATATGTCCTATTGGTTTATAAATATTTGCATTTATTTCTATGCATGTGCCCTGTTCAAATACCACAATATTGGTGACCTGTTGCCATCAATTAAACCTGAATGCTGTTGTAATGTCCACTATTGTTCTACATACGCATGTGTTATGCTTGCTTTTCAACTGTTGAAACTCTGGTGTGTTCGGTTAATGGGAATACTTCTGCATGCTGTTATAACTAACTGGGAATGCTGTTGACTGTTACTAACCCATATCTTTATTAAATTCTCCAAAACATAGTTCGTATGGGAAGGCCGGTCCCAGCGGACCCATCTGTCCCACCTCAGCTGGCCATGGCACCTGGCACCAGCAGGTCAGGTGCCCAGCCTGCGACCTCCTCCTCCACTGGCCCTGTGCCACCTTTGGGCGGAAGCGCTACAGGGGATGGGGCTAGGCCTCCACGTGCAAGCGTGGGCGGAGGAGGTTCACCTATCACCCTTCGAACGGTCCGGGCTGTGGTGCGTAGAGAGATCGAGCATTCTGTTACAGAACCTCTACGCCAGCTTGAAGCACGAGGGGCGCAACTCCCGGGTCAGCCTGCTCCTCCTACACAGCCTCCAGCATAGTCACCCTCTGGGCTGTGAAGGTGCAGTGGTAATTGCCATGGGTGGGGATCTCAGTTCCACTGTTGCCATCTGTGGGCTCATGGGCTTGCAATTTCCAAACATCCCTCCCTGTCAATGGTGTTCACCCACCACGTGTCATATTCCACCCCTGTATGTGTCTTGTTTGCCTTGCCTGTTTACCTCCTAACCTACCTCCCCAAATATACCTACCTCCCCTACCCCACATTCCACTCTCACCTGAAAAAAAAAAAGGGCAATCTGCTCCCCAAAAAAAAAAAAAAACTACGCCCCATACATAGCTGCCCATTTTGCACACATGTCCCCTGGACACATAAAATGTAATTTAATTGGCATTACAACATACTTTGTTGTCCTCCCCCCTCTCTCAGGGGTTGAAGGTTACATATGTACCTCCAAATTTATTTCATATGCACAGCTGTTGCTGTTAAAGAAATGGACAGCTATGGACCTTCCCTACACCCGTCCTCCACATCCCGAGCTATTTTCCCTACTGACTTTCCCTCTTTGTGCCCCTTTTTCACCACTTTCCTATCTCCCTATTTTTCTTTTCTTTCAAAGAAATGAGTGCGGGGTTTAGCGGGAGTAAGCACTATTAAGCATTAATTTGCGGGTTTGCACGAGTTTGCGCTTATTTGCATTTAGCTAAGCGTTGCGCAAACCCATGCAAACCCGCTTACAACTGCTTAAAAGTGCTTTAGTCACTCTGTATGTGAGGGCCTTTGTTCTGCTCAGCAGCAAAATAAAACACCTCTGTCAGTCTCGAAGCCCAGACCTTGTACACACTACACTGCATGAAGTACCACTAAGCCACGGTAGATATACAAGTTGGTGCTGAATTAAATATATCATGCATCAGAATGAGTGAATGTAAAGGAAAAATAGGAATGCCATACCACACAACTTGTTCTGTGGATCTTTACCAACAGTTGTTGTTGGATTACATTACATGACTGTGATAAGAGAAGCAGCCATTCTAGAAGGAAATAATGTTACACCATCACCTTACAACCCCCGCACAGTATCATAGCAGGACAAACACTGGCATATCTGTTTAGGGCAGAGGCCATACCTCCCAACTGTCCCTAATGTTCAGGGATGTCCCTGATTTTGAAACAAAATTTAGCTCTGTCCCTCTGAATCCCTCCGAAAATTAATGACTTTGGCCAGAAAGGTGGTGAATTACACGTAATGAGTAATGACAATAATTAAGAGTTAGACACTTCTTTTACTTCAGAAAAGGTGTATTAATCCATATGCTCTGGTTTTCTCTCAAAGTCTCAACTTAATGGGACTAATATTTTAAAGGTGTCCCTGACTTTTTCTCTACTTTTCCCTGAGTCTGTTCAAATATGTACCTGAGTGTTTGGAGGTCTGGCAGAGGCAGAAACACAGAGGTATATCAGCCTTTCTGCTGTTACACACTGTGCAAATAGCTTTGGAAGGAGTTCTGGAAGCATACCCTTATGTAGGAATACAACACTGAAATACAAAAGGCTGTAGCCATGTGCTGGTAGCAACCAACTGTAACAATGCCATTGCTCTAGTGCTGAAAAGACCTGTGTGGTGAACAGACAAAGAATAGCAGGCTAATCTCTGGCTACCATGTGGATAGGTCCACAGTTGGGAGTTACACAGACAGACTACTTGCCTTGATAAACTAACATGTACACAGCAACCTTGTAAGTCCAGCAAGATAAAATTCACACAATAATATGTACGCTCTCTGTACGTCTGTACCCCTACCCAAATGTAGAATATACCTGTGTGTGCAGGGTCTACCAATGATGTAGGTAAGCATACTCACAGTACTGAAATGTGTCCAGTTTTCTTGAGCAGCTTGTGCTAATGTCAAGACTAAAAAAGCGCAAACTGTTTAGAACTGAGTAAATGAATATTCACAGTATAGCAGTTCACAAACAATTCTTGTGCGAAAGGAATACATCTCAATAACTAGCTTTGTGTGGCAGTTAATTGTAAAATTTGAAAAGAAAGTGCATCCTCCCATGCATCTTGGGTTACTATTTTGAGGGGTGAGTACATACTGGAATCAGCAACATTTAGGTCTGAGTACAAAATGTAAATCACTGGCTACACCCCTGGATTCTGATATAAGAACTATACCAACCTTCTGTCTTAAACAATGATGTCTACAGCAAACAAGGATGATCTCCATCTTGGAAAGCTGAAATGGCCACGCCTACCTGAGTTAGCAATTTATAGTACTGGGTTGCTATGACAGTGATTACTGCAATTACTACACAGCAAAATGCATGCAATTAGCAAATGGTGGCAACTAATTGGTGCAGAGGCCATCACATGCTCATGTGCAAATACCTACAAAAGCAGGCTGCAATCTCTGCCAACAAACTCAATCACTCTATTGCAGAGACTGACAGAGAGAGAGAGACAGACAGATAAAAGGAAAAAGAAAAATAAATAACACCAAATCATACATAGGAAAGGTATGTGACACATATGTATTTACTGGCATGTAGTAGATGTTTTTGAAGAGTAGTCTACATAATGTGAACCATTCATATGTGGCAGCAGTACATATCTATGCACAGATGTCCTGCTTAACTACTGCTATGGACAATACAGTGTGTACCTGTAGGCAGTGGGACATACCTGTGAAATGTGTAGCTCAGCATTAAATGTCAAAGATCTGATCCATGTCATCTGTGTTCTGTACAGTAGTGTGGCCAATGGCTGTTGGGGGGATTAGCGTTGCCATTATATAAACATGGGTGTGACAGAGCAACACATGCATGACAGTCATATTAAAGTGTAGCTTAGCATTGGCAACTGCTGTAGCAGTCTAGTATGCTTATCTAGCATTTGTAGCTATATATACCCCCTCTAATGTTAGTGTATGTTCACATGTGACACCTGTTTGTGTTGCAGCAAGGCCCAACAGTTCAGCTGTAAGGTCCAGGGACTTGCAACAGTGTGTATGCCACACACATACGGAGAAATATATGTGTCATATATACTCACATCTGTACAGCAGGGGACATATTGCAACTGTTTGTGAAGGGTGGATATATATATATGTTGGTGACTGTTAGTATGCACATATTTGCATGTAGGTTTTAGTGTGTGACAAACAAGACAGCATACAGTGCTGGTATATGACATGTGGTGGTTAAAACTGTGGCTGGTTTGTTCAGTTTGCAATGTTGAAGCCAGTGAGGCCTGCTAAAGCTACCTGGGCTGTGAACACCTTCAATGCATTTATCCCAAGACTGTGTGATTTAATTACATTACTGTACACCTCACATCCTTTGTATAATTGATATTCTCACTATGAAAGGTGAAATGTATATGTGCCTAGATATATATATGTATATGTACACCAATGGATGTGTATATGTATGTGTATATATATATAGTTATATATACTCATAGACAGCTACATCTACTTGCTGCAATACATTCTCTGTACTGTTAACTGACTATGATAGTCAATGTGTTTGTGAATACGTCAAAGATACGTATCTGTGGGATAGCTTAGTGGGAAATTGTTTATATCATGGTATTATGGGTTCTTGCTTTGATCCTAGCAAAAGCTGTGTATTCTGTTGCTAGGCAGAAAAAGTGCTATTGCATACAGTGTGATTAAGTCCCTTGGTTTTAACTAGGGTGCGTCATTGGAGGATAAAGCACTACATCTATGATTACCGATTGGTACTGATGTTGAATCCAAATCCTGTGTGCACTGCAGTACTACTTGAATCTCTGGGCCTGTACAGCAAAGTATGGTGTATGTCCACATTACTTGCATCCACTGTTTTGGGTGGTCTCTGTATGCATCACAGATTACATTTCTCAAGATTAAGGTTGTGTAAGTACTGACACACAGTACTGTAAAGTACACACTGAAAGCTTATCTGGGTTGTCATACCTTTGTGTCCTGTAATTATGTCTGATGTGTGTGTGGGTATGTCTATAACATGTCCTTTGACATATGTGTGGTAAAACATATAACTGCATATCTAGCAACATTCATAGTGTACTACAGCAGTATGTGACCTATATTCCCAATTGTGCACACATTTTGAATACAGGTTTGCCATTAACAAGTTGTGTGGTATAATAATAAATCATTTACTGGACCTTACACTCATTGTGATGGATGATATATTTCTTTACACATCAGCTTGATGTATATATGCTGTGGCTAGGTGGTGCATCATGTTGCATACAGTGTGCCAGGTACTCTTGTATAGCATTATATAGTGATTTTATTTTGTTGCTGTGCAGAACATGGTTCATTAGATTGAGAGTGAGCCAGGCACTTCCAAGCAGTTGTGAGGTGAGCAGTAATAAGTGGCAGTTAAAGTGTTTCACTTTTGGTTAGCTAATAGGTTGCTATACATGGCAGTTCAGTGACATCTGTACTGTATAATGTTAAATGTGCCATATGACTTGCTCAGACATATTTTCGTATTCATGTCTACCAGGGATCATGGCACATTGCAGGAACCCCACTTACAGTAGTGCTGAAGATGACATAATTACTACCACTATGATGCAGCACTACAGTCTCATGTTCTCACGAACCAGCCAGGACCAGCAGGAGCATACTACAATGTGGCAAGATGTCCGCAGGGTAAATGAAGTAGGTCTGCATAACCGGACATATGATCAGGTATGCCACCACTGCAGTGATCTTCTCAGACATGTCCGTCAGCGTGCTGCTGATGTGCAGAGACAACAGCTTGCAACAGGAGATGGTTTTAATATCCACCCCCCCCCCACTCACCAGAGTGGAGGAGCAGCTCCTGAGCCTGGTGGCACCTGCCCAACAACAACAGCAGCAGACATACAACATGATGAAGGCTGCAGCCACCCAGCAAGCACACATGGAGCATGCAGGTAACATGGCATATCTGTAGACTACTGTTATCTGTACTGGTAGATCATGCATATGTGAGATGTGGAGTGTGTCGTTAAAAGATGCGGAGCCTGTTGTTGTGCAATACTGATAATTTGGAACATAATCTGTAGCCC
The DNA here is from genome assembly GCF_019279795.1 of Protopterus annectens. Lineage (NCBI taxonomy): Eukaryota > Metazoa > Chordata > Ceratodontiformes > Protopteridae > Protopterus > Protopterus annectens. The sequence goes on from NC_056730.1 coordinate 9,736,116, forward strand.
TGTGAATGTAAACTGTTGTTGTACTGTAAGACTGCAAACAAACAGTAGCAATGCCACAGTTGTGGCCACTGACAAGCTGTCTCATCTCTAGGTATGTCCCTCTGGGGTGACATCAAGGCAGTGGACAGATGCTGGTGAGTGTGTTCTACATTTATTATTGTAAATAAAAAGTGCATGTCATAGTTAAGGTGTAGGCCATGTACACAGTTCCTACCCATAATGCATGCTGTGCATGTTTGGTGTAAGACCACGCACATCTCACTAATGTGATTAGCTGCCTCAAACACATGCAATACCCAGACCATCTCAAACAAATGTGGCTAGATTGTAGTGACCATTGGATAGGCACAGTTGATACTCAACATGCACATAACATACACATCTATGTCATACACAGAGCATTTTAACATGCTACACATAAAGGATTCCCAAACCTTCTGTAAAGACACACTCCAGTATCCAAAATCTCATCCACACATTACACATAATATACCTGAGGGGTAGAAGCCTATCATGGGGCATTTAAACACTCTGCAACACACTACACATTCATGTCAGAGAATGCTCCTTATTGGCTTCCTTACAAACTCATGTAACAACTGCTTGTGAAATGGTGAATGCAGCCAAGGTAGTGCAGTTCCGGTACAGCAGGAATAGTGCTGGTTTGGGAAACATTTGTAGCCTTGAGTGACCACATGATGCTTAATGATGATGGCCTGTGGTACTATACCCCATCCAGTTATTGTAACCACAGTACTACACATAGCTTTCATTGCTATGCACCTTAATGTTGCGTGTGTGCACACATATGCACCTTTAAACAATATGCAGACCAATCACCATTTGCACAACTGACACATATAAGTCTTGTGATGCTATTGAGTTTTGAATACCTGCACAGCAATGTTGTGTCCATGTATGCATTGTGTTCCAGGGGAAGGCCCATCACCTAATAACAAAACACATGCATCAAAGCCATGTATACTGTTAGTAACAAGGACAGTCTACACTTGCACTGCATGCTGTTAAGCAACACGTCCTGCATGCTGACAGGTGTGATACGACTGTTTTTCTTGTGATACTGTACCTCACCATCACCTGCTATTGTGTATGTTCAGAGATTGCTGGTGTGTGTGTCTGCTTTAGGGAGGAGTGTATTTTTGTACCTCACCATCACCTGCTATTGTGTATGTTCTGAGATTGCTGGTGTGTGTGTCTACTTTAGGGAGGAGTGTATTTTTGTGTTTGTGCATGTGGTCTGACATCATGTTCAGGTCAGTGTGATCCCTGTTTTCCTCTCACATGTGCCAAGGTGGTGCTGGTTCAGTACAGCAGGGAACCTGATGTCACTGAGACAGACAGTGTTCATGAGGATAGGTGTGTTGAGGCACAGGCAGGTTTGTCAGGGTCTGTTGTTGGGCCACCAATTGACAGTACACAAGCCTCCACCCCATCCATGCACACAGTCATACTGCCTGTACATCCATCATCACCATTGCCCTTAGCTGAGGAACAGTGTACGGTTGACACTGGCCAGGACAGTGTGGCACCTATGGCACATGTATCAGGACACAGCAGCCATAGCCAGATGTCTGGAATGGTACCACATAGGCAGATGTCCAGGGCACTGCTCGTCATCATGCCCCTGGCAGACGTGCCACACCTCTATCACACACATGTTCCAGGCTGTCATGGAGGCACAGACATGAATGGAGCGGTACACCAGACAGGCACTAAGGGCACAGCGGGCTCATAACACCTCTGTAAATGACAGTATCCGTGGCCTAGCAGGTGCCATACATAATTACACGGAGGTCATTGATAGATGTTGGGATGAGACATTGGATGTCCTCCACAATGTCACGTCCATGTGTCAGATCAGTGTGGGTCGATTGAGACGTCGATGGGGACGTATGCCAGCAACATCAGCAGCTGGAGGTAGCTGTGAGCATCCAGCAAGTCACAGCCGCTCCCGTAGTGCCAGTGCCAGCCCCAGCAATGTTGGGGGGGCTGTCCATAGACCGTCCTAGAAGACCACGTGCACGTGGCTCTGGCCAGTCCCAGCAGGGACCGGGATCCAGTGGACATATGTCAACCTCTTCGGCTAGTACCCAGTCTGGATTAGTACCTGATACTGTCTGTAGCACCCCTGTCAGGCACAGGTTCCATATCCATGGCCAGAGACGGTGATCTGTAAAGCCTGCCAGGTACAGTCTGTAGCTGTCTCACAAATCCCCGTATAAGGCAGCCACATGGTGGAACTGTGTGCATGCAGACACACACACATAAACCAGAAACCTAGGGCAAATACATACCCGTATACATTACATCAACATTGGCCCATTACAGTACTCATGGCCCTCACACACACATGTTGATTGTATGGCTCAGTGTAAGCCTCTGGCAAACCAACAACACACCCTGTGCATATGATGAAACCTGTGCCACCTCCTGTTATCTATAACACTGATGCAGGAACAGGCTAACATGGTGCTGATGCACAGGGTGACTTTAATAAAGTATAGCAATGGCTGAATGTGTAGCATATTGTCAGCAGTAAAGTGTAATGATATCCTTGAAGGAGCAGCTGAGCAGGCATGATGCATTACAGCTGTAATTATCAATGTTGTATTGTTTCCACCAGTGTTTATTCCAACTGTGCTTTGTTTGCCCATGTGCCACTTGGCTGATGTGTGCAGTTGTGTCAGCATATGTTATACAGTGGAGAGTAAGTGTGGGGTGTGTGCAGCACAGGTCTGCAGGTGTACATTTGTGATCATGGTGGAGGTGCACTGTCTGCATGTACGTGCATATTGGACACATGGGCAGGGTGACATGCCCTGTATTGGCCTGTGTTAACACTCCATACTTTCTATTGGTGACCAGTATGCATTTTGGAAGTTGAGTATACATGTGTGTGTATGACACAGGTTGATACTGTGCTGTGGTGATGCTGTTGTTGCTATCTGTCTTTGGTTTGTATTACTAAGGTTAACACTGTCCCATCTGCATAATCCTTTATTAATGCACACTGTTCACCTACAGGGTTGCATGGACCGTGCTATCACAAACACAAGAAATTCTCACTTATACAGTAAAAGTGCATTAGTCTCATGGACCCCTGCCATAAACTAAATATATAATAGATGGTGTGAAGCTGTACCAAAAGAGTTACATACCAAGAAGGGATAACCTCTCTGGTCAGTATCAGTATCATTGAGAAAATACAATCACTCAATAAACATACAAGGCAAGCTTCAAAATACAAAATGGCAAGGATTCCAAAGACAACATTAAAGCTTTCTTCAGTGTTGTTCATAATCTACAGGGGAGATCTCAGATCGGGTCACAGTTAATGTAAATGGTCACAAAGTACATTTATCTGACTGACATTACCAATTCCTTGTCAGACAGTTTGAACGCGGATTTCACCACCCTGTCATTACACAAGGGCCACATTTCCAGACCTGAAGAATGTAAACCCTGATGATTCACAAACACTCTAGTTAAAACATCTCTTTAACAAAGTACACACCACAGTGGCAATGGTACTGGACAGTGTCCCTGGCTGTGTCATACACAAGCTGACATATGAAGTCACCACTCACCTAAATGCTCCATCCAGATGCAGCCTCTATACAGATTACGTACTTGTGGAATGACACACGGTAATGGTGTTCACAGTCCCCAAGGGCTGAGCTACAATGTCGTCTTCTCCTTTTGGATGCTCCCATTAGGGGTCGCCACAGTACATCATTTCTTCCTGGTCTCTGCATCTTGCGCTATCACACCATCCACTTGCATGTCCTCTCTCACCACAGCCATAAACCTCATCTTAGGCATTCCTCTTTTCCTGTTACCTGGTGGCTTCATCCTTAGCATCTATTTCACAATATACTCTGCATCCCCTCCTCAGCACATGCACAAACCAACTTAATCTTGCCTATCTGGCAAGGTCTTCTAACCTTCAAACCTGGCCTGACCCTCTAATATACTTATTCTTAAACCTGTCTACCCTCGTCACACCCAGTGCAAATGTTAACATAAATTGATTAAGGGTAGAACTACAACAGGTCCTGGAACCGCTCACCCTATACGCCAGACCAATGTTATCCGGAAGGCTAAGGAGCACAGCAATATGGAACTCATTAACAGAGACATTATGAACCTGCAAACACTGCACCATACCCACTTAGGTTCTCTAAAGGCCAGATCATGGCTCCTCCACCTAGTAGTTCAAGCCAGTCAACAAGGCTATAGGTGAGGCAGGGTAGGTCAACACAGCCAAGCTATAGCTCGCCATCAATTCATACCCATCCCACATACTGGTATTACACAAAACCTCAACAGACTGACCATAAACTATTGTTAGATGATGATTTGACAACTGACGCACAGATGTAGGACACACAGTAACATCTGCAGCCTCCATGTACTATTCTATGCCAGTAACAAGTGGTATTCACCTGCACTCAGTCCTGGGACCACTCCTGTTCGGCATAAAGCTTTCTTAGGTACAAGCAAACACAGTAGGGAAATGTCTGCCCACGTTTGATGACAATGCATACTGTGGGCTATACTTTATTCTCCAGATGAATTACACATCCTCCAAAAGGGTATCATACAGATACCTGGTGTCAAACTCATGCTGTAAAGCTATAAGCCTAAGAAAGCATAGTTATCCACTTTTAGAAAACAAAGTATCCCCAGAGTACCATATAGGTAGTAGCCCCCAAAATGTGGGGCAGGTACTAATGTATACATAGAGCCATGTGTTAAGTCATCTCTCCTTTGATAATCACATTACCAAAGGGTTTTGGAAATCCCTCTGTGGAGCACATAAGCAATAAAGGGTTTGCATGCAGATCCACAGAGGTTGTTGCACACCTATAATGATTAGTAATCTTTGCTAGACTTGACTTGCCTTGGAACAGGTTTCAAATATACCTCAAGCATAAACCCTCACTCGCAGTCTTCAAAAGAAACCGTGATGAGTGGATGTGAAACGGAAGACGTAGTCCAGGGATCACTGCAGTGGCTAAGCTTGTCACAAGCATACAGAAGTGACCTAAGGTCTGGAAAGCAACAGCACGCTCTGGCAAAGATAACACATGCGTTCATGGAGAAAGCTGAGTACCCACCTATGAAATACTTGAGGTCACATGTATGTATATGGATTTGCCCCACAGCTACCTTACATGTGTAATGCACATACAGTTGTCATTGTGATATGTCATACACTAGAAAAATCAAAACCCACTCCACATTGGCCAACGGTGTCACACACCTGGAGCACAGACACACACACACAGTCAGCAAGTGCGAGATTCAAACTCTTTCCTAACTACATTATGATACTACAGCAGTATGCATTTACACGACACGCTATACACACTACTGGGATTTCATTTTTCCACAGGTATATGTGTAGGTTGGTGACATCATCAGACTTGACAAAGATGAGTATACCACTTTTAAGGGGTGTGAGTAGTCTCCAAAAAGGTTGCTCCTTTCCAGGGAGACACACACACACACACACACACACACACAGTAGGCAAGTGCAGGATTCAAACCCCTACCTAACTACATTATGATACTACAGCAGTACGCATTTACACGACGCGCTATACACATTACTGGGATTTCACCTTTCCACGGGTATATTTGTAGGATGGTGACATCATCAGACTTGACAAAGATGAGTATACCACTTAAGGTGCGTGAGTAGTATCCAGAAAGGTTGCTCCTCCCCAGGGAGACACACACACACACACACACACACACACACACACACACACACACACACACACACACACACACACACACAGTTGGCAAGTGCAGTGTTCTTAATCCAAACTAAGTACTTCTTTACACTTCAGCAAGCAATATGGATTTACAGGGTGCAATACAGACATTACTTGCTGACAGTCTGCACAAAGGTTTTTTTCACATTTGCTAACCTCAGCAGGCTTATCATACTAGGTGTATTGTATGCATAGGCCATGACCATATCATATATGGGTTGATGCACCACATGCTGGCACACACAGGGTCAAACCTTGAGTAGCATCTTACCTTCACCTACATGATACTAAAATATAACAGAAAGATGATAAACTTCAAAATTGGCTGATGATCTGGTGTCATTCAAAGGGGATCCAGTCTCTGTCTGCCTGTGATGACATGATAGACAAGCCTTGTTGCTTCACTACAGATGGTTTACATCTGTCGCCCCTATGTTTATGAATACTGGCCAAGGCTCTTGCTGTCCCCATATTACCTTTTTTAGGCAAGGCTCAAAGGTTCATAGGTAGGTACTAGGCTATCAGCCCTGGGGCCTATACAAGCCCAGCCAAAAAGGTACCCTGGATTTTGCCACCCAAGAAATTTATTTTCCTGTGCCACTGTCGAGCAGAGACACAGAAGTGATCCCCAGGGTGAATTTCCTATTTCCCATCCAATCATCAAGATTTTTCTTGAAGAGTGCTAATGAGGAGCTTTGTTTGATATAGATAGGTCGTTTATTCTGGAGTATGTGAAGTCTCTGGGACCGGAATCTATCCCTCTGGCATGTTCTGTTTATTGTGGTGTCAAGGTTTAGGTCCCTAGAGCATGTAGGTTCATTGATTCATAGGTAGGTACTAGGCTATCTGTGCAAGGGCATTTATAAGCCTAGCCAGAATGTGTTGGCTTTCGCCTCCCTTTTAAATTAGTTTCCTGGGCCTCTGTCTAGCAGGGCCACTGAAGTGATCCCAGGGGTAAATTTACAATTTCCCATCCACTCGTCAAGATTCCTCTTGAACAGAGTCTGCGAGGGGCTCTGCCTAACATCAACTGGGATTCTGTTCCAGAGCGAAGGAAGTCTCTGGGACAGGAATCTATCCCTCCAGCATGTCCTGTTTATTGCTTTGCTGAGGTTTAATTCACTGGAGTGTGTGGCTCTAAGAGATTTGTTTTTCTTGAGGTGGAGCATGTCCATCAATTCCGGGTTGGACATGGCCTTATACATCAGGCATAGATCACCTCTGAGCAGGCAGTAAGCAACCAAGTAGAGCTGGAGTTTCTTTAGTCGAGCTGCATATGGCATCTCTTTGAGGCCCATGATCCTCTTGGTGAGGTACTTCTGTGGTCTTACCAGCTGTTGCATGTGCCAATTAAGGTACATACCAAATGGGGCACTGTACTCTATTATGGGCCTAATGAGTGATGAGTAGAGGGGCACAATGACCTCTCTATCTAGAGGTGAATCCTTTTGTGGTTAGGTGGGCTACATAGAATGAATATGTAACCACGTTGGCAATGTGATTATCAAAGGAGAGGTTACTATCTACCTGGGTCCCCAGGTCCCTAATTACATTTTCCATACCTAGTGGATTACCACCTATGTGGTAATTCGTGGGCACCTTTTTTTTTCCAAAGGGGATGACTATGCATTTTTTGGCATTCAGCTTGAGGACATGGTTTTAACACCAGGTATCTGTCTCTGTAAGACCCTTCTGGAGGATGTCTGTATCAGCCAGAGAGTTGATTATGGCTCCCAGTTTGCAGTCATATGCGAACTTGGTCAGCCATAGTCCTCCCGTGCTTGCCTGTACCTCAGAGAAGTATATACTGAACAGGATGCGTCCCAGGACCGAGACCTGTGTGATGCCACTTGTGACTGGTTTAGAGTCGGACATGGCACCCGCAACTCTGACCATGTGTGTTCTATCCGTGAGCCAGTTGCCCACCCATCTCATGACATAGGGGTTAATGTTCAAGCTGGTAAGCTTTTCTATGATGCCAGAGTGGGGAATGGTGTCGAAGGCCTTAGTGAGGTCCAGGTAGGCTGTGTAAACTACCTTCTCTTCATCTATGGCCTTGGTAACTGTTTCAAATAAGTCAATTAGGTTTAGGAGGCAGGATCTGCCTTTAACAAAGCCGAATTGGGTAGGGTCCAGTGTCTGGAGCTTCCCAATGTCTCTGTTTATGAGTTCCATGATAATTCGCTCCATAGCTTTGCAGACCAGGCTGGTCAGGCTTATAGGGCGATAGTTCCCAGGTTCTGTTGTGGTACCACCTTTGTGGAGTGGGATGACTGTTGCTGTATGCCATTCTTTGGGTTTTTGGGTACATAGCTGCTGGTAAGGTCGAGTCTGAACAGTGAATTTAGGTGAGGGTTTAGTTCCTTTTGGAGCATGTGTAAGACGCAGCCTAGGACACCATCCGGTCCCACTGATGCTGTGTTCTTAGCTTTGGAGAGGGCTCTTTCTACCTGCATGTCCGTGATGTCTGGGGCTCTGCCTTCTTCTGGGATGGACACAGGCCCTTTTTGGGGGTGGGTGAAGTTTGCACTAAACTTGTCCGCCATGATGTTGGCAATGTCAGTTGGTTCAGTGCATTTTTTGCCATTTTGCAGTAGCTCAAAGCATATCTGAGAGTTGCCACCTAAATGGTTGATATAGCTAAAGAAGGCTTTGTGGTTATCTTTAGATTCCTTGGCAATTTTTCTTTAGAAACTGGCCTTGGATGATTTTATGAGTGATCGTCATTTCTTTCCAATAATGATCAGTGATGCCTTTTTGGAATTTTGCTCTATCATGTAGTAGTTTCCTCCTTCTGTTGTATAGCTTATTTATGGCCAAGGACCACCAGACTGATTTCCTCTTTTTGGAGGAGTGAGTCTTGGTTTTACTCGGGATGGCTTGATCCATGCATCCCTGTAGATGCTCATATAATGCACTTGTAAAGGATTCTGTGGATTGGATACCATTATCCTGTAGCAAGGGGGCTTTGAAACTTTCCGCTTTGGTCTTGAGAAGTGTGAAGTTTGCTTTTGAAAAGTTTTTCACAGTAGTTTCCTTGACTGGGGGTGGGGTCGGGATGTGGATGTCCAGTGTGATAATTTATGATCTGATCTTACCAGTGAGGGGTTAACCACTGGTGTGGAACACTGATCCCCCATGTTGGTGATGATCAGGTCCAGTATGTTGTCACCTCTAGTGGGCGTGGTGAGCAGCTGTTGCAGGGCGTTTGAGTTCATAAACTCTAGGAAGCATTGGGCAAAGGAGTTTGTACTTGAGTAATTCTCCCAGTCAATATTTGGGTAGTTGAAATCTCCTAATATCATGGTGTTTGGGAGGACCTTTATATTTTCCAATGTTCTCAGGAATGCTGAGTGAGGGTCCAGAGACAGGGTAGGTGATCTGTAGCAGGCTGGGATCTGATAAGCAGGTTTGTCTACTGTTAGTTGCACTTGGATGGGCTCCGAGGCCTCGTGCTGTGCCACTAACCTGGAGGTGTGGGCATCCTAAATGGATGCACCCCCTCCTTTTGTATTTCGGTCCAGGTTTTGAGGCTGAAGCTCGGAGAGATTGGGATTTCTTTAAGTGGAGCATGTCCAACAGCTCTGTGTTTGACATAGCTTTGTATGTTAGGCAGAGATCACCTCTGAGTAGGCGATATGCGAAAGAGTAAAGCTAGAGTGTTTTGAGACGGTCTGTGTGGGGCATGTATTTGAGGCCACTAATCCTCTTTGTGAGGTATTTCTGCAGGCTTTCCACTTGTTGTAGATGTTTTGTGAGGTACATACCAAAAGGGGCGTTGTACTCTATAATGGATCTAATGAGTGATGAGTAGAGGGGAACAATGACCTCTTTTTTTCTGCATGAGAAACCTTTTGCGATGAGGTGTGCTACATCGAAGGATTTCCTGACTACTGTGGTGATGTGACTATCAAAGGATAGTCTACTGACCACCTGTGTCCCAAGGTCTCTTATCACACTTTCAGTGTTAAAGTATACTACCGCCTATGTTGTAGTTCATGGGTACAGAGTTTTTACCAAAGGGGATGACAATGCACATTCTGGCACTGAGCTTGAGGCCATGGCTTTGACACCAGGCATCTGTCTCAGTGAGGCCCTTTGGTAGGATGTCCACATCGTTAGTAGTTTCAATTATGGCCCCTAGTTTGCAGTCATCTGGGAACTTCATTAGCCAAAGACCTTCTGTGCTAGCCTGTACTTCAGGGAAGTAGATACCAAACAGGACAGGACACAGGACTGAACCCTGTGGTACTCCACTTGTCACTGGTCTGTAGTCGGACTTGGAATCTGCTACTTTCACAGTGTGGGTTCTGTCAGTGAGCCAGTTGGCAACCCATCTTGTGACATAGGGATTTATACCTACTTTAGTGAGTTTATCTTTAATTCCAGAGTGGGGGATGGTGTTGAAAGCCTTGGCAAGATCTAGATAGGCTGTGTGAACCACCTTATCCTTGTCTACGGCTTTGGTGACTGCTTCGAAGAAGTCTATCAGGTTTAGGAGACATGATCTGCCTTTTACAAACCCGAAATGGTTGTGGTCCAGAGTTTGGAGATTGTCAATGTCTTTGTTTATAAGTTCCATGATGATAAGTTCCATGGCCTTGCAGACCAGGCTCATCAGGCTAATGAGGCGCTAGTTCCCAGGGTCCGTGGTGGCTTCCCCCTTGTGTAGTGGGATAACCGTCACTGTGCGTCATTCAGCAGGCACAAAGCCAGAGGTGAGGCTATGATTGAACATGGTACTTAGGTGTGGTGCAAGTTCGTTCTGCAGTTCGTGTAGAACGCAGCCTGGGATGTTATCTGGTCCCATGGATGCTGTGTTCCTGGCTTTGGAGAGTGGTTTTCACCTGTGCAGCCGTGATGACAGCAACTTTGCATTCTTCCAGTATGGAGATGGGCTCTTTCATGGGTGAGAGGGGGGTAAAGTTAGTACTGATCCTATCTGCCAGGATGTTGGCAATATCAGTTGGGTCTTTATATTTAGTGCCATTGTGCTGTAACTCAGAGCAGATCTGAGTGTTGCCATTGTGATTCTTGACATAGCTATAGAATGCTTTGTGGTTGTCTTTAGAATCAGTGGCGATTTTGTTTTCGTAACTAGCTTTGGAGGATTTTATCAGGGATCGCAGCTTCTTACTGAGGCTGACCAGGGAGCACCGCCACTCATGGGTTTTACCCTCTTTTGCAACAGGTACTTCCTTCTGTTGTGCAGTTTGTTTATGGCAGGGGACCACCAGATTAGCTTCCTTTTCTTGGAGGATAGCGTCTTGGTTCTGTTTGGAATAGCACGATCCATGCACTCATGTAAGTGCTTATAAAGTGCAATTGTGTATGACTCAGTAGTCGTAACTATACTGCCCGTCTGCATGGGTGTCCTGAAGTTCACCACTTCTGTCTTAAGAATCATGAAGTTGTCTTTGGAGATATTTTTTAACATGGTTTCCTTAATGGGTGATGGGGGCAGAATGTGGATATGTAGGGGTTGGGAGGGTAGCCTAATGGTTAAGGTGTTTGCCTTACAAACATAAGGTATAGGGTTTGAGTCTCACAAGGGATAACTGGCTAGGCTTAAAATGGCTCACAGGGGCAGTTAGCCTAGTACTAATCTATGAACCTATGAATTAGCTTATGGTCAGATCGGACCAATGAGGCGTTGACTTCAGGTGTGGAACACCGGTCACTCAGGACAAACCAAACCCCGTAACTAACACAAACAATCACAAAGTGAGCTAAATGCTACTTATTGCCAGAAGTCTCAGCCTCCAGATGCACACACTCGAGGCACATCTCAGTATGGAGAATATTGATATATGTGCAGTAACAGAGACCCAGTTTAAGGCTCCAAAGAGCACACCAGCACTACCAGGATACTACTCATTCCATACCTTCCAGCATCAGAACCTGGATCATAGCACATAGGGTGGGGATGTATCCATATTCATCAAGGATAATTACACCTCTCTCTATATGCTCTCTACAGGATATGTACCCATAGAATGGTGCAAAGCAACGTTCTTCCCACTCCACAGGTGTGGGGCCACAAAAGACCCTTAGCATTCATGGTCTATGAACATGACAAGTCTGATCTGCAAGGCAATGGAGCCAATCATAATGGAAGTCAACAATAAAGACATTGGGAAGCTTCACATAGTTGAGCACACCCAGTTTGGCTTCGTCAAATGCAGATCACGCCTCCTGAACTGGGTGGATTTCTTTGAGCCAGTTACCCATGCTACAGATGATTGAAATAAGATCCACACAGTCTACCTATAACTCGCTAAGGCCTTTGACACCATTCCCCAGTCAGGTATCATAGATGAACTCACCAAGCTGGGCATGAATCCATACATCACAAAATGGATTGCAAAGTGGCTCACAGATAGATCCCACAAATTAAGAGTTGCTGGCTAAATGTCAGACTCTACACCGGTAACAACAGGTGTCCCCCAGGGTTCAGTCCTGGGGTCCCGCCTGTTTGGTATAGACTTCTCAAAAGTACATGCCAACACAGGAGGGTTGTGGTTGACTAAGTTTGCTGGGAACTGTAAAGTGTTTGCCATAATAGTTTCCCCTGATGACACAAATATTCTACAGAAGGGACTCTATGAGACAGATGTGTGGTGTCAGAATCATGGCCTCAAGCTCAATGTGGAAGAATGCATAGTAATCCCCTTTGGTGAAAACAAAGTACCCACAAACTACCACATAGGTGTTACCCCTTAAAACTGACAAGGTAATAAGGGATCTGGGGACACAAGTAGATAGTCATCTTTACTTTGACAACCATTTTGCCAAAGTGATTGGGAAATCCTATGTGGCCCACCTAATCAACAAAGGGTTTGCATCAGGATCAAAAAAGAGGTAGTGGTGGCCCTCTACTCTTAAGTCATCAGACCCATCATTGAGTACAATGCAACATTTTGGATCTACTCAACTAAGCATATCCAGCAGCTGTAGAGACCACAGAGGTACCTCACCAAGAGGATTACTGGCCTCAAACAGTTGTGTTATGCAACACAACTGGTAAAACTAAATCTGTTCTCCTTTGCGTACCACCTACTCAGAGGCACAATCTGCCCAACATACAGAGCCATGTCCAACACATAACTGTTGAACATGCTCCATCTAAGGATAACAAAATTGAGTCGCACTACACACTCCAGGGATATGAACCTCATCACAACAATGAATACAACATGCTGGTGGGATAGAGTACCATCCCAGACACTTGCCTTACTGTAGAACAGAGTCCTAATGTACATCAGACAGAGCCCCTCGCTGACATTCTTCAATAGGAACCTTGATGAGTGGATGGGAAACGGACAATTCACGCCAGGCATCACATCAGCAGCCCCACTAGAAAGGGGCTTAAGGGAGTAACTATTAGAACTAGGGCTTGGTAGACTACCCAATGGAGTGGTGAAAACTGCACAACTTGCCTAGGCTAATGAGGATAGGTTCATAGGTATGTTGTAGACTATGTGACAGGTACATGTCTACAGATAGTAGATGTGTACTTCATTGTACAGCAGGCACATGGACCACATATACTGTAATGCTTACAGATACTGGTGGCTGTTATGTACAGTGGGCGAGATGTGCACCTCATGTCTTTTGTGCCATTGGGATGTGTGCTGGGTGGGACAGTCCTGGATGGCTCTGTGTCATGGTCACTCTCTTACACGCATCTCTGCCCATCCATCTTTGGCTTATTATACTGTGTTACCCCTATATATATATATATATATATATATATATATATATATATACACACACACACATATATATATATATATATATATATATATATATATATATATATAGGTACATAGGTAGGTAATAGGCTATGTGCCTGAAGTTATACATTAGTATGGTCAGAGTGTGCAGCTATCACCACACATGGGGTTAGTTCGCTAGGCATCTGTGTAGTAGAACTGATGAAGTGATCCATGGTGTGACAGTTCAGTTTCACATACACTCATCAAGGCTCCTCTGGAAGAGTGTCAGTTAGGAACTCAGCTTAATGTACATTGGGAGCCTGTTCCAAAGCAAGGGAAGTCTATGAGTTAGTAATATATCCCTCCAACATGTTCTATTTATTGTTGTGATGATGATATCCCTAGAGCATGTTGCACAGTGCATTGGACATGGACCTGTCTGTTGGGCAGAGATCGCCTGAGGGGACAGTATGCAACAGAGTACAGATGGAGTTAAATATAGTCTTGTTGCATGGGGCAACTGTTTGAGGCCAGTAATCCTCTTGTTGAAGTACTTCTGTGGTCTTTCCAGCTGCTGAAGTTGCCTAGTCAGATTAATCGCAAGTGTGCCATGATACTCTCTGATGTGTTTGGCGACTGATGAGTAGAGGGGAACCTCCTTTGACCTACATGCAAAGACCTTGGCAATTTTTGGGAACACATAGCATGGTTTTCTAACCACTTTGTGAATGTGTTTGTGAAAGTAGAGACGACTATCCACGTGTCCATAGATCCCTTATTATTACCTCCATATTAGCTGGAGGCCATATTGACACCACATCTGCCTGACTGAGACCCTTCGTAAGGATGTCTCTGTTGTCCCAAACATCGATTATGACAACCTTTTTGCAGTCACCCACAAACTTTGCTAAACATAGCCCTTGTGTGTTTGACTATTTCTGAACAGTATACACCAGGCAGGAGGGGTCCAAGGACTGAGCCACGGGGGACAGCAGTTGTTACCAGCTTGAACAGGAGACCCAGATTCTTACCCTGTGGGATCTATCTGTGCCCCAGTTGGCAATCCATCAGATAACATACGTGTTTATGCACAGGTTGTTGATTTTGTGGATAGGACATGTGTGTGGGATGTTGGAAAAGGGCTTTTCAAGGACTATGTAGGCCATGTGGAGCTCATTTCATTGATGTATGTCCTGGGTGACTGCCTTGGCAACTGTCTAGCAGGTTTAGGAACCATGATCTGCCCCTGACCAAACCACAATGTGTAGGGTTGGGTGTTTGTAGGCTCCCAATAGCTCTGTTTATGAGTTCCATAATGAAGGACTCCATGGCCTTGCAGTTCAGGCCTTTTAGGCTTATAAGACTATAGTTCCCATGGCCTGTTGTGCACCAACACTTGAGTGTGCCAAACGTTGCTGTAACCCATTCAACAGTTTCATATCCTGTACAGAGGGTGAGTCTCAGACTGTTCAGGTGCAGGGTCTATTTGTTTTGGAGTTCACATACAACACAGCCAGGAAAACCATGTCATCCCATAGATGTCGTGTTTTTAGGTTTGGATAGAGCTGTTTAACCATTGTATATGTGATTGTTGGGTTTTCACAATCTCCAGGTATGGTAATGGACCCTTCTGTCAGTGAGAGGGGGGTAAATATGTATGAACCTGTCTGACAAGATGTTGGCAATGTCAGTCATGTATATGTATTCATTTACACTTTGCACTAACTCAGAACATATACGACTTTACATTAATATTTAAGACATAGCGAAAGAAAGTTTCATGGTTCTCTATGGACGCTTTGGCAATATTTTTGCCAGAACATGGCTTGGATAATGTTAGGAGTGCTCATTGTTTCTTGATGATACTGATCTTCTTTGCATTTTCACTTTCATTGAACAACTTAAGCACTTTTAGTACATAGTTTGATTATGACAGGGTTCCAATATATTATATGGGTCTGTTTTCATATTACTGTGTGCACAAGGCAGGATTGGTGAATAGTGACAAGTGTCTGGAGTAAGAACTGCAACTGGCAGATATGTGTGGCCCACTGCTGTACTCAGACATGGCCTAAGTGTGTGAGCATGTCCAGTATGACCTTTCAGTATGTTGCTGACTGAAATTTGCTAAATTTGTTTAAGTGTGTGAGCATGCCCACTTTGGGCATATATACTATGTATGTGTGAAAAATCAAGTTGGTTTTTACTTCAGAGCTCACCTTTGTGTTGTACATCGACAGGAAGTCAATTTGCATAGACATATCAACATTTCTACATACAGGGGGGACAGCTATTATTTGTACATTTCTACCAGGTGGGGGGCACACCTGATTGTTACTGTGGGTGTACATAGGATGAGGGGTACACCTGACACTTATGCACATTTGCTAGGCCTGCACTGCTATGTCACGTACTCCATTTCAGTCTGTACTGTTGCCTATCGTACTGGCTTGAGGCATACCACTGTACTACAGACCTTAGCGTCCAATTACATGCATATTAGTTTGTGACTTCATAGCCTACCCAACCCACATCACACTGCCTGGCCTGCTGTTATCTGTCTGCATAGGCCTGGGGGGAGGTTACTCATATGCCTCTTCAGAGGGCATGATACAGCATTTGTTTGTGTTGAGTTTGTCTACAATTGTCCTGCTGGCTGTGACTGTTAGGTTTGTGACCCCCCCCCCAACTGGTATGTGTGAGTGACTTAAGTTGCGTCTGTGCCAGTGAAATGCTGTCATGGCTTAGTGGTTCAGTACTGTGACTATAGTGCACAGTATCCGGAGTTCGAGCCCTGTCTCTGCTTTTTATTTTCCTGCTGGGCAGACCCGACTGGTTAAGGAACAGTAAAGCAGGTGTGAGCATGTTTACCCGACTTTGCTCGACATTGCCCGACATTGCGCTGGTTAGCTCGGTGCGCAGCTATGCACTATTGTATTGAAATATGCTCAATACTGGTAAAATTTGTTTAGCAGTGCTTTATATTGCTTAAAACAGCCTCAGGTGGTGCTGCAGGGCTGCCTATGTCGGATGCACATACACTCCCTATACATGTTTGAAAACAGGTAGTGTCAAGTTAGGTATCCCTTTTACTGTATGCGCGAGTCAGAGAGAGGTGTCATTTCCAAGGTTCCTACTGAGTCAGTCTATGTGCTATGCTTTGCCTCTTTGCCAAGGCCAGGGCATACTGGGCACACCTCCTTCTGCCTACTGGGCAGGCCTTGGCAATGGTGGGGGGCTGTTTGGCCCTGCCCCATGTTGTTCCTACTGCAGCTGTTTCCGCAGGATCATATTGTGTAGCATAGCACATACCATGACAATTTGGGTACATGTAGTTGGTGAGCACTGCAAGGCTGAACCAGATGTGTCCAGGCACCGGAACCGTGACTTGAGCATCCCAAACACATGCTCAGTTATGTTTCTTGTTTGTGCGTGTGCCTCATTATGGAGTTCTTGTTCAGGTGTGTGTGCATTTCTGATGGGTGTCATCAGCCATGGCTCCAGTGCGTATCCAGCATCCCCCACTAGGTGACCATCAGGGATGTCCACATTGGCAAATCTCTGGTACAGCTGCGTCAGATGCCAGATGTAGGAATCATGATAAATTCCAGGGCAGCCAGCACACACATTCATTATTATGCCCTGGGCATCGCACACAACCTGGCAGTTGATGGAGGGGAAGCCCTTGCGGTTGATGTAGACCCTACCCCGCTCAACGGGTGGTGATTTGATGTGTATGTGCGTGCAGTCTATTGCACCCACTACCTCAGGGTATTCTGCTATTTGGTGGAAAAGATGCATATTGCTGGCCAATGCCTCACGGGAATTGGGGAAATACACGTGCTCACCGACATGTGCTGACATGGCATCCAGGAACTGGTGCAGTACCCTGGATGCTGATGCCTGTGAAATCCGCATCATATCAACAGCTGGTATCTGGAAGGTACCTGTAGCTAGTATTCTTAAGTATTCTTAAGCCAACACATACCTTTGTATGCACTGGGATGGGTTCCTCTCTGTTGGTTCTGTGTGTGAGACGTGGCCGGCACAGCTCAACAATTTGTTGCAGGATGTCTCTGTCCACCCTATAGCGCTCCACTATCTCCAGCTCATGTAGCCCCTGGTAGGTTACCCTGGGTCTGTACACTCTTCTCAGTCTCCTCATTGTGGGTTGCTCAGCAGCATTCACAACATCACCACCCTCAGCACCTTGCACATGTTGGTTTATGATAGCAAGAGCAGCCCCTAACATTTTGTCTGACTTTAAAGTTTTTAAGCTTTCCCTCTTTGTATACTGCAGTGTTGCAGAGTTCTTTGAAAAAAACAGGGAAGAATGCTGTTTTCAGAGTTTAAAGTGCTGTGCTGGGCTGGGCTGGGCTAGTCTGCTGCCTGTGTAATTGGCGGATTCTGATATATTTCACCAGTAGCTCTGCTAGTTCTCCTTGGTTAACTTCCTACTACTTCTTTTCCTTCCTTTTCCCTTTCTGTTTCCGCCCAGGGCAGCGCCGCACACACGCCATGTGCAAGTTTGCAAGAAATTTCAGATATATTCACGGCGTACGCCTTTGGTTTCCGGTTTTCAAAAAGGACAACTGTAGACACACCTCTTGCAATCCTGAGCAACTCAGGGCAAACACAAGACCTGTGCTCCAATAAGCTTACAGCCTTTCTGACATACCCCCTCATAATGTTACCTATATCCTACTCTACTACTCCCCTACTCCTACACTTATACTCTTG
Organism: Protopterus annectens; assembly: GCF_019279795.1. Lineage (NCBI taxonomy): Eukaryota > Metazoa > Chordata > Ceratodontiformes > Protopteridae > Protopterus > Protopterus annectens. Next base: position 9,754,378 of record NC_056730.1, read on the forward strand.
GGACATGGCTCACATGCTGGGGAAAATTGGGATTCACTATCCTTATCCTCATTTGCATACGATTGCCTATTAATGCATGGTTACATCTCTCACACTGAGCTTCCCCCCTTAGCAACCACTACTCAGTGGCCATGTTGTCTTCAGCCTGCCATTCACCTGCATGGCAGGATAAGCTTTTTAGTGAAAACGGCTATTTTTGGCTCTTTTTAAATTATTTTTCTGTTTTTTTAAAGCACCGCACGTTTGCGCAGTGCGCGCTATGCTTAAACATTGGAGATCGGGGGGAAAAAAAAAAGTTAGATTTTAATCATTTTAAACATTTATAAAATGCCAATGGCCTTATATTTGGCCAATGGCATGCTTCCTCAACTGTATGCATCCTTTATTTGGACCGGTCATAGCTCCGTTTAGCTATTTGCAGAATGGTACTCATTTACCAACGGAGTACATTTCTGCAGATAACACTAATTTTCCACGGACAGGTTAATGTTTCCTGGATCGCAAATTTACCTCATTTGCATGGCTTTCACCAGCAAATGAGGTAATTTGCATACCATGACGCTGTCCATGCAAGAGTAGTTTTAGCAGCTCTCGTGCACGCCCCTGCCGGCTGTTCCTGGATCACACGGCAGACATATTGCCTGTTTGATGTCTTACACTACTCTCCAGCCCAATATTTGGTAGAAAAGCAGAAGAATTATTAAGGATAGTAAGAGAAATTGTGGACGATACCTTGAACAGGGAAACAGAAGTAAAAATGAGGCAGATGATTTAAACAAAGCTTTTGACAAGATACCACATGGTATTTTATAAGACATAATGAAAGAGTACAACATAAGTGAGAGGATACTAAACCTATTTTATATGAAGTATGAAAAGAATAAAGTAAAAGTATTAGTAAACAGGTGGTTAGGCCAAGAAATAGAAATAAAAAGTAGTATAAGATAAGGAAGTCCAAGGAGTGAAACATTTGCTTTAGTTATGAATGCAATAACTAGTAAAATGAATTTTCTACTAGAAGTAGCAGAATACAAGATGAAGAATAAAGACTGCATGAAGGAAGCTATTTATTAAGTATCTACATGAGTTTTTGGAGGCCATGGGTATGATTATAAACATAGGCAAGAATAAAGGAATATGAATAGAAGGTAAGATAGAAAATATTCAGTTAAACAGAAAGAAAATAAAGTGATTAGGTGCAACATTTGGAAATAAAATGGTAAAAAAATAGCAAAACTGAAGATGCAATAACCAAATTAAGAAATATATGTTCATTTTGGAGAACGTATAAATTATCAAACTAAAAGAAAATGCATTTAGTAAATACAGTGCTATTGGGAAAACTGCATACTTAGTAAATGCGTTTATGATTCAGACAAAGTATGAAAAAGAAATAATGACAACTGTGTTCTCATTTATATAGGGATAGAGACTGAATCCAGTAAGAAGAGGAATTTTATATACTAAAGAAGAAGTAGAGTTTAATAAACCCTTTATACAGTATCATTAAATTCATACAAACCAAGACATGGATAAAAAAAGGAAAATGGATCATTAACAAAGTGTATTAATGAAAGGAAAATATAAAACAATGTGATATATGTTGAGTAAGTAAAGGTAAATAAAGAAGGTATGACAGGGGAAATTAAAGCATATAAAGGCAAAATAATATTGTTGAAAGTAAAGACGAAGTATGTAGAAGTAAACAGGAAATTATGGCATTCAATTATAACAAATGGCTATTATTGTGTTTATCCATGGGAAAACATTGAGGAAGAGAGAATCAGAGCAATAAAAGTTAGAACACTATAGTACAAAATATGTAAAATGTAAAGATTTTTTGGAGATTATCAATAAAAAATTGCCAACAACAATTATCCTGTAAAAAAGAATAGAAGACAGAATATGCGATTATTGTGGAAAAGCTGAAACAGCTGAACATTTTTTTAGAATGTAAAATGGTAAAACATTTTGGGAAAAGATATGTGAAAATAATATGTTGGAAATAATTACAAATGTGGAAAATATAAAAACGGATATGTTGAAATATGGATATTATGAAGGGGAAGGAAGGGAAGAAGGAAAGAAAAATTGATAAAAAGGATATTTCACAATACGGAATGAACAACTAAATGAGATTAAGTTTAATGGGAAATGGATACTAGCAGACCCAGGGTTGGGATGGTGGCTTAATGGCTAAGGTGTTTGCCTTACAAACACAAGGTGCAGGGTTTGAGTCTCACAAGGGATAATTGGCTAGTTTTAAAATGGCTCACAAGGACAGTTAACTTAGTACTAAACTATGAACCTATGAACTATATATTGAAAAAATAAGATTCTGGAGAAAAAGGGTGGCGTCATAAAATAAAGGTATAGGAGGAGTTATGGACATTTATATAAAGTCAATGTGACTGACAAAATCAATTCTAAAAACTGTAAATAATTGTAAATCATGTATAGCACAGATTACCCTTATTCTTTTTTTTCTATTGAGTGTTACAGCTTTTACATCCACCAGAGCTACGACCAACTCAAGCAGATGGGACCTCAGTTTAACATGTCACCCAAAGGAATTCTCACTCAGTTGTGCAACATACCCCTTAAGCTGCACTGCCATGTTAGTGTTACAAAATTGCTCCATGTACCTAGTGAGGGAATAGAACCCATAGCCTTCTGATCTTCCAGCACCAAATGTGAATGTGCTACCTGATGTGCACGGACTGTGGCATTTATCCTAGTTGATGGGTACAGAGGGGGATATAAAGGTTCCATGGCACATAAAAAAAGGAAAAAGAATGGCCTCTTTACTTTTATCATCATACTTTATTATACATTTGCACAATTTATACATTTGACAAAAGTAAAATCATAACACCACAGTTGTCAAAATACAAATAAATTTATGAAACCAAAGACATGAAAGAAAATGTGTATCCTCCTTGCACTTGTAACAATAGAACATTTCTAACCTTCACATAAAATGCTCTTCTTTTATACTTTCACTTATACCACCCCTTTCCCCACAGCCAATAATTCACTTACACCCCACAACCTGTTACATAAAATTTCCTCACCCCTATCTATCCAGAACTCCCAATCTAAAAACATTAAAATCTTATCTCATTTATCTTAACACTATCAATATGTCCCTAAAGCCCATACTTTTTCATATTCTTATTCAGTTTTTCTAAGCTTTTATCTTCCTATATCTTAATTTTCTCATCCTACATAATCTACAAAAAATGGTTGAAAAATCTTCCTTATTGCATCTCTCTCTCTATAAAACAGAAAAGCGGAATTTCCCTTGTGCCCTGAATAAATTTCTTCTAACCAGTATGAATACTACCTAGCATATCTTTTGAAAATAGGTCGCAAGCCCAGTGGGACTAATCCAGTCACCAAAATATAAATAAAGACAAACTGCATACACCTCCTTTTATGGCACTTTTCACTATGAAATAGAGAGAGAGACAGAGCTCGTTTGTAATACAAGGGTGTGGTGGCAGTGTCTGGCATCGATATGTATTTGAAAATAACAGATCCCAAGAGATGAACACCTGCCCTTTGCCTTATTGTGTCCCTGCACCAGCTTAATCATGTGTGTTAACTTTACCCCTTACCCTATCCCCAAATCCCAACCCTACAGATTAGCTCATTGAACACCCTTTCTCTAACAATACCAGTAAACAAAGCAAACAAACATAAACGTACCAAAATACAAGCAGAGGATTAAATATATCTTCTTCTCCAACCTTTAATCTACCTTAATACACAAACACTCACAAGCACATGCAAAACTCAATGTGCAAATATTTCTGCATGAAAAGTTTGCAGGTTACATTGATCAAGTTATGCTTTAGCTGACTTCCATACGGTCAGCTAATATAATTCTTGGTATCTGTGCTTTGTTCACAGTTGTGCAACCGTGATGTACAAGTTAGGGGGTGCAAAAAGCAAAACCCCATGTCAGGAGGTGTGGAAGAAGCAGCAGCCCACATAAAACCATAGTTTTGTTGCACTGAATTTTAACCAGATTTATGTGGGTGAGATTGTTTTTCTGTTAATTACAGACAGGGTACGTTTGTTATGGTGTACTTCTGAATAGAAATGTAAACCAGTTTATTTCCTTTGCAAAAACTATAGTTTGATGGCAGTTTTCCCTGACAATGGTATGGTGATGATCAGCCTGCACAACAAAGCATGCCGTAATGAATGTAAGCGGCAATGATTCTTAATAGCACCAATACATATTGCTTAACTTTAACAACAGGAGAGACACTATTCTTACAAAACAGCACTGTTTATTATACAAAAATAACAAGAAATGCAGATTCTTCTCACACAAAATTGATATGGCTAACGGCAAATTTCATAACCAGTACACACTAAACTGTTCCATACTGCTGGGCTAAAGTCCTTTTCAGTAAGACTCCCTCACAGTACTTAGAGCACCTTCAAAATTATGAAATTCCAGCTTCTTCCTGGTGTCTTCTCCCAGTTCATCACAGTCGCTGCTCCAGATATCAAATCCCTCTATATAAAAGAGCTTTCCTTAGCCTTCCTTTTATGCAACTTTAATTGTTTAATTACATAAGCCTGCTGTAGTTAATACAGTACATTCTCTCCTCTCCCTTTTCTTAAAGAAAAATAGTCAAGTAAAGTACAGAAGCTTACCAGCCTAAAGCAACTATGTTCCTTCACACGTCATTTGCTACTGAAGTTCACTATATAGAATTATGTATTTTTTTTTTGTCATTACCTGCACATCACCATTTGGTAAAATCCACCACATTATGCAACTAATATATATATATATATACACATATACATAACACACACACTCTGTTCTATTACCTACATGCAATTAAAGAATTACAAAAAAAAATTCTTTCCATAAGTGGTTTAGAAGCCAGACAAGAACAACTTGTAAAAGAGTAGCAATAGCCCACGCAGGTAAAATAATACACCACAGAAATGGCACAAGAATGGCTGAACAACTAATAACCAAAAGAAACTGTTATTCATGTCAGAGGTGAATGCCAAAAACTGTACACTAACTAAGCAAATGGAGCCCAGTTAAACAACCTGCATTCATAAAACAGAAACATTTATTTCAAAGTTCGAATTGAGTGCTTTCGTTCTGAAATCCAGAACATCATTAGAAAAGTAATATTCAACCATCCCACGTTTTTTTAAATTAAATTATTTTTATTAATTTATCTTATTTGTTCGTTCATTCAGAAACTATACTCATATAGTTGCTAGCACCTTTTTACTACTATAAGCCTACCATGCAATCCCTAGAATTGCTTAGTAATTAAATGGATTCTCTTTTATTAAGAGACTATTGTGCAATCTCTCTTTTAGCAACTTTTTAAAATCTCTCCCTTCCCACAAATAAGAGGGGTTATTGGTAAATGGTCAAGAGGAGAAGGTCAACACTTACACCACATGGAACACAAAGCCCTACAGAACACACACCAGCACTGCCTTCACATAAAAACACAAACCACACACCCACCTTCGTGGAGGCTCTCAAAAATCTACACAAATAGCAGAGACCTCCAAGGTGGAAATGCACTCAATCACTACAACACAACACTAATCACGAGACACAACTCTCCTAAACAGTGTGCCACTCAAAGCCCCCAAGGCAAAACAGCATGCCCAACACATAGTCATAGGTGACTCGATAGTGAGGTACACTGATGTCCCACTCACTAAGTTGAATAAGGAGAAAGTAACAGTCAGCTGCCTGTCAGGTGCCAGGATCCACTACATAACCCACGCACTCAGGTCCCTCAACAACAAGTACAAATATGACTCTGTCATTGTACATGTGGGCGTGAATGACCTGAGATATACCTCCCTGGACTACATGAAGAGAGACATGAGGAGCTCTCGGATTATGCAGCCCAGGTGGGTATGACCCTAGCCCTGAGCAGCATCCTACCATCAACCAGAATGACACCACACTACAAGCAGAAAATGACTGACTTCAACAACTGGCTAAGTTTCTGGTGTCATTCTAAGGGGATTCAGTATCTGTTTGCCTGGGATGACATGATTGACAGACCTCGATGTTTTGTCAGAGATGGCCTGCATCTGTCACCCGAGGGCTTCCGGATACTGGCCAAGGCTCTTGCTACCCGTATAATGCCTTTTTTAGGCAGTGTTGCAAAGACCAAATTACCACTGTAACAGCTACAAACAGATGCAATCTGTGGGTCATGCTGCTCAATGCTAGAAGTCTAAATCTCAAAATGCATTAGCTCGAAGCACTCCTTAAAATGGAGAGCATCGACATTTGTGCCATAACAGAGACCTGGTTAAGGGCAGCAGAAAGCACCCCTGCACTACCAGGCTACAACTAATTCCACACCTTTTGGCCCCAGAACTTGGACTGAAGCTCCAAAGGTGGTGGTGTTTCCATATTCATAAAGGATGCGCACACCTCCAGAGTGGTAGCCCAACATAACACATCTGAGAGACTACAGGTGCATCTAACATTGGGTATGACAGTGATTCAGGTTGCAGCCTGCTATAGGTGCCCGACCATGTCCCAGGACTCGCACTCCACGTTCCTAAGCACTTTGGAGAATATTAGGGTCCAACTTAACACCTTCATATACTGGGCAACTTCAACTACCCCTCCATTAACTGGGAAAGCTACTCATGTACCAATACACTTGCCCAATGTTTCCTAGAATTTATTTATTCCAATGCCGTGGACCAGCACGTTCTTACCCCCACTAGAAGTAGTAATATCCTTGACCTGGTCATTACCAACATGGACGACTGCTGCTCTACACAAATAGTCAACTCCTCCCTGGTAACATCTGACCACAAACTTATCACCTTGGATATCCACATCCCTCCCACCTCCCTGCAAAGGAAACCACCATGAAAAACTTCTCCAAAGCTAACTTTGGGCTCCTAAAAACAGAGGTGGCTAACCTCACAGCACCCATGCAAATGGAGAACAGCTGCATGGCCACCGAATCATACAACAATGCACTGTATAAATGTACACAAATGCATGGATCTCGCTATACCCAATAAAACAAAGATGCTTTCCTCCACAAAAAGGAAGCCAATCTGGTGGTCTCCTGTCATAAACAAACTCTACAACAGAAGGAGGAAACTGATGCAGAATAAGGTGAAGTCCCAAGACTGGAAAAACTCCCTCATCAGCCTCAACCAAAAGTTGAGATCCCTCTTCAAATCCTCCAAAGCTAGCTACGAAAACAGAATTATAGCAGATAGTAAAGACAACCACAAGATCTTCTTCAGTTATGTAAGGAACATCCACGGCAATACCCAGATTTGCTCCGAGCTACTGCACAATGGTACCTCCTATACCAAGCCAACAGATATTGCCAATATACTGGCCGAAAGATTCAGTGCCAACTTTACCCCCCCCCCCCGGAGGACCAATTACAGTACCAGTAGATTGCCAGGCACCCAGTATTACTGCTGCACAGGTTTGTCCAAGGCCAAGAATACAGCTTCTATGGCACCTGACGATATCCCTGGCTGTGCTCTACATGAACTACACAGTGAACTGGCACCTCACCTGTGTGCCCTGTTCAAATCACAGCCTCACCTCAGGTTTTGTCCCTAATGAATGGCGCACTGCTACAGTCATCCCTCTCCACACAGGAGGAGTGACTACAGACACTGGGAACTATCGACCCACTAGCCTGATGAGTCTAATATGCAAAGCTATGGTACGCATCATTGTGGACCTAATAAACAAGGATATAGGGAATCTCCAAACTCTGGATCCCACACAGTTTGGTTTTGTAAAGGGTAGATCATTCCATGCCTGCTGAACTTGGTCGACTTCTTTGAGTCACTCACCAGAGCTGTGGATGAAGGCAAGGTGGTTCATACAGCCTACCTTGATCTGGCCAAAGCCTTTGATACCATTCCCCACTCAAGAATCATAGCAATACTCACTAAAGCTAGGCATCGATCCCTATATCACTAGGTGGGTTGCAAACTGGCTCACAGATACAATCCACAGTATGAAAGTAGCTGACTCCAAGTCAGACTGCCGACCAGTCACGAGTGGAGTCCCACAGGGTTCGGTCCTGGGTCCTCTCCTGTTTGGTATCTACTTCTCTGAAGTCCAGGCCAATACGAAGGGTCTCTGGCTGACAGAGTTCGCAGGTGATTGCGACTTGAGAGCTATTATTAACTCTCCAAGCAATGTTGACATCCTACAGAAAGGCCTCACTGAGACCAACAAATGGTGTTAGAATCACGGCCTTAAGCTCAATGCCAAAAAATGTGTAGTCATCCCCTTTGGGAAAAACCCGGTTCCCATGAATTACCACATCGATGGTAGCCCACTGAACACAGAAGGAGTTATAACAGATCTGGGAACAAAGGTTGACAGCAACCTCTCTTTTGACCACCACATTGCCACTGTGGTCAGAAAGTCCTTCTATGTGGCACATCTCATTACTAAGGGTTTTGCATCCAGGAAGAAAGAGGTCATAATCTCCCTCTACTCTTCCCTCATTAGGCCAATCATCGAATACAATGCCCCATTTGGCATGCAGCTGACACCTGCAACAACTGGAGAGGCCGCAAAAGTACTGCACAAAGAGGATCCTAGGCCTTAAACACTTGTCCAATATGGACAGACTCAAAAAACTCCAATTATACTCTGTCTCGTATCACCTACTTAGAGGCGATCTCTGCTTAACTTACAAAGCCATATTTGACCCAGCTCTGTTAGAAATGCTACAGCTAATGAAATCTCAATCCCTCCACACCACATGCTCCAAAGACCTCAACCTCATTACCATAATCAACAGAACATGCTGGAGGGACAGGTTCATAACACAGAAACTGCCCATGCTATGAAATAGACTTCCCATACATGTCAAGCAGAGCACCTCAATGGCTCTCTTCAAGAAACATCTTGATGAGTGGATGGGAAATAAAAAATTCACCCCGGGCATCACTCCAGTGGCTCTGCTCGACACAGGCTCTGGGAACTAAGGTCGGGTGGCATGATACCAGGGTAATTCTATGGGCTAGGTTTGTAAAGGCTCCAGGGCCATTAGCCTAGTACACACCTATGAACCTATACATTTTTCTGAATCCATGTTTTGTGCACCATAAAATTATACCTGCTCTCTCAAGTTTGCAGCTTCATTATTAGTGTACTTTTTGTTGTTTCAAAATTATTATGGATGGCTACCTTTACAATGCAATGGTGTCCACTGTGTGATTTTTAACAAAATAAAAAATATACATATTCTTAACGTCTATCAAAATGTCACCTGTACAAGAAAATCCTGTTCATAACACTGACAAAAAACAGCGAAAGTAAAAATATATATTACGTCACAATGTCAAATCTGCTGAGCGAATTCAGCAGATTCAACACTGTCACCTAACAGATCACGTGATGTCTGTATAGGAGCTTAGGTAAATGATACTCTTATACCTCACATCATGTTTTTGCAGGGGGCAAGCCCCCCCGTCCCCCCCCCCCCACACACACCCTAACTATTCCAACTCCAAGATTGCACTACAGTGAAGAAAGGGATGAATGTCCCAAAACACACTGCACCGCAGTACTTCAAGCTCATATTAGCAAATGCACTGTGCATCCGCTAATATGAACTTTCGAACACAGAGATGTTAAGCAACATGGAAAATGGAACATCCCTCTTTTGATTTTCCATCTGCAGAGCATCTCCGTTCGTCATTTTGATAGTAAACCATTCTTAAACTGTTGCCATAAAGAATGTTTTTTTCTTTCATATTTCTACCTCCTTAACTTATATCTGAGTGACGCCTCCAGGTGCATCTGCAGTTACCTCGTACTGCTCCTCTAGGCATCAAATATTACTTGTTCATACTTGCATTAATAATTCCAAAACCATGCTACATACAAGGTATCAGAGTATTTTATCTTGAAGCACATATGATGGCAAACACAATTGTATTGACATTTGACCTATGTCAATGAGTATTTGTTAGAACTGTAAGGCGATAACTTCATTTTTTAAAGATTCAAGCCACACCCAATGGGATTTAAAGGTACACACTCAAAAGAGTTGTAATGGAGGGAATGCGTTAAGCATATACTTTCTGGCAGAGTGGTCTGATTTTCGACAATGATATGCATCCTCCCAACAGCTGCAGTTATCAGTCCTACTGCCTCTTCTACTCTCGTTTTCTCTGGAAACACAAGGTGTTATATCTGCATCTCTCATAGACGAAAAGAGATTTAAGGGTTATAGGCTTACTAATTTTATATGATAAGACTAGTTAGCGCCCAAATTCACAGGTTAGCAATCTATCTAGTTTCCACACTTTAATGTCAAATCCTCTAAATTTGCAGATCAGTTCAACAACTTTCTATTTAGTTTCCACACTGTCCAATATCAAATCCTCCAATTCCTCATCAGTTTGTCTAAAAGTTTGCTTAATCAAATTAAACTACAAATAATATTTATCTTCCACATTTCCTTATGTTCTTTTCTAAGTCAGTCATTTTACCAAAACTTAGATCCAGTTCTTTATTAAAAATGTCTTTGTGATACCATAGTTCTAACATCTCATACAAAACTCATTCAGTTTCTTTTTCATATCTGCATCTATAAAAGATAACTCTATATCCTTTTAACTAAAAACTGTGTTTTTTTCTGTTGTTAATTTCCACATTTGAACAAAACCTGAATAGCTGCTTGGTTTCATCCTCTCATCATTCAGCCTAATACCTATTATGTTCAGTTTTCTACAGTCCACAGAGTGTAAACAGATAACTCAGAAGTGCTTATCAAAGAACAAAAACTCTTACCAGAGACTCCCTACTGAAATTTCTGTATTTGAAATGCAGAGTGCTGATAAGCTGAAAAAAAGACAGAAAACACAGAAGAGTGAATCTCGAAAATCACTCTTCTCTAAACTTATTTTTGCAGGGAGGCAAGTCCCTCTTGCACTCCCAGACATATCTATACCATCTCCAAGACTACCGTGCCTCAGAGAAAACGGAATATTCTGAGAAATGGTATCTCGGACTTAAGTCCGTTCGTTTATCCATTCAGGCTCTGAGTTTCAAATTGTTACCACGCTAAGTCAAGGTTTTATACTTCTTTCCACTGGAACAAATATGCACACAGGGGTGTCAATAAGAACCTTATATACCTCTTTACACAGCAAATGATGTACTTTCAAACAGAAGAAAATAAGGCAGTGTTGCCTGAATATACATACAGTAATTTGTTCTAATTTATTTAGGTGCAAAATCAAATTCACAAAGGTAATAATACTAATAAATCAAATACTGACAATATTCCAAATATATATTTTTCAAATTTCCAAACTGTACTATTGCTATAGTTACAAAGACTGTCCCCCGGATTTACTAATCTTCCGTGTAAAACTAATCTAGTCTTACACGGAAGCGCCAGTGTAAGAGTATGATGGCAGCGTGCCATGCATATTAATGAGGGCGCGCTGCCTCAACTCTAAAGCTTACACGGAGCATGGACGAGTGTAGGGGGTGTGTCAGACTGCTGAGCAGTCCAACAATCCACGCCCCTGCAATGAAGAAACGCCGCAATTTCGATTTACATGAGCGAGTCTGCTCACATGTGTACAATGTAACACTACACTCCCCCATATGTTAAACAACTTACAAAATTAAAAATAAAAATAATTTTTTTTCTTCTTCCGATATAGCTCCCCGTATTTGCACGGGTTTGCGTGTGTTTGCCCACTGCTTAGCTACAGTTAGCAGTTTAGACAGCAGAAGAGGATAATAAGAAAAATATATGCAAATTAAGCAAAATAGCAGCAGAGTAGTGGTTAGTGCCTTCACACAAAGAGGAGGAATCCCCGGTTCAAGTCCCACTACTGCACATTCCATTTTCTGTGGGAAATCTATATACAAAAGTATTTCCTGACATTTTTATGTATAAGTTTTGTAAAAAGCATTGAAATGTTAAATGTAGTAGTGAACGAATTATATATATATATATATATATATATATATATATATATATATGTATGAAGGTGAAATGGTTATGCATTCTGAGGCATGAGTACCCTATTTTAAGCAATATAAAACACTGCTAAGCACATTTTACCATTACTGGAGCATATTTAAATACAATTGCGCTTAGCTGCGCACCGCGCTAACCAGCACAACTGCAACGTATTCGTGTGTAGCTGAGTGCCGTGCTAACCAGCACAACGTCGAGCAACGTTGGGCAAAGTCAGTTAAACACACTCACACCTGCTTTACTGTACCTTAACCAGTCAGGTCTGCCCAGCAGGAAAATAAAAAGCAGTGACAGGGCTCGAACTCAGGATACTGTGCACTACAGTCACAGTACTCAACCACTAAGCCATGACAGCATTTCACAAACATGCACTTTCAACGGACACATATCTATCAAAGGAATTTTAAACATTGCCAACATCAGCTAAGCAGGCGTGCCTACAGCTGAGTTTTTCCAAAACTGGCCAATCACAAATAAGTGCGGGAAATTAGGCATATTTAAGCTCCACAGGTGGGAATACTTGCTATAACTGGTTGTAGCTTCATTCTGCAGTCATCATGGCTGGTGTTGGTGAAGGCACTCGATTTAGAGCGCAACGCTGGGGCATCCAGGAGTCCAAAGTAATGGTGTGGCTCCTTGTCCAAAATCATGAAAGACTCCTGCGGGGCCTGTACCAGGGTACCCAATATAAAACCCTGGGCCTGGAACAGTCTTGCCTGTGATCTCACCAGTGGTGTTCCTCGGACTGGTGAGCAGGTCAGGCACCATTATTCTGACCTGAAGCGACGTAGGGAGGATCAACTGGACCAGTGGACCCAGGAATCCCGTACGATGCCTAATGCCCCAGTACTGAGTAAGTAGCCATTGTATTAAGTAGTTAAGAATTGCTATGCTTGTCTATACTATGGATAGGTATGTCTCAATATCACTACATTTACTTCACAGCTGCAGGTGTCCGGGCTATGAACCAGCAAGCCCATGAAGATAGGCTGCAAAGGCTGCGTCATGAGGCAGGTTAGTAATTATTCTGCATTTACTGTTATATAAAATAAATGAGAGAGCCTTCAAAAAGTCTTTTAACCCAATAAATAAAAGGTGTAATAATCCTTTAATAAATGTATGATTCATGGAGTGCGTCTGTGTCATTTTCTTTGATATGTTGTTGTACTGTTGCATTCTACAAATAGTAGTATTGTATTAAGCAGTGTCAACCCACACTTGGGTAGGCCCATATAATGTGGAGGAAGGGAGTGCCAGTATCTTGTATGCATACCTACAGCCCTCAACTGTTGGTTCATGGCCAGCATGTACAGGTTAATCTGGCAAATGAGTAGCTTGGTATTGTGTTCCCCAGAAATGTAGGGAGCTGTTAACATATAACGGATACTTTCACCTGAACATATCTAGATAATTATATGAAAGTAGATCTGTCAGTGTACCATCTTAGCAGTAGTGTGTGTGAGCAACTCTCAAAATATGTTGCAGTAACATCTGCATCTTGGACAGTTTGTATGTAAGCTACAGCTCATGTATATAATGATCCAGCAAAATCCAATTGCACAATAGAAGGACATTGGGTAGTGTAATAATACATGTAAGGGACATATAACTGCAGTTAATAGGAATGTAGTGAAAACTAGAAGGATATATAAGTTGTTAACTGAGTTATCTTTTCCCAACCTACTGTATGTGCATAAAGAATGCAATTCCACACCTCAATCGGTATGTCTAATCTCAAAACATTTGTTGGGACATATGTCCTATTGGTTTATAAATATATTTGCATTTATTTCTATGCATGTGCCCTGTTAAAATACAACAATATTAGTGGCCTGTTGCCACCAATTCAACCTACATGCTGTTGTAATGTCTACTAATGTTCTATATATGCATGTGTTATGCTTGCTTTTCAACTGTTGAAAATCTGGTGTGTTGGTTTAATGGGAATACTTCTGCATGCTGTTATAACCAACTGGGAATGCTGTTGACTGTTACTAACCCATATCTTTATTAAACTCTCCAAAACATAGTTCGTATGGGAAGGCCAGTCCCAGCGGACCTACCTGTCCCACCTCAGCTGGCCATGGCACCTGGCACCAGCAGATCTGGTGCCCAGCCTGGGACCTCCTCCTCCATTGGCCCTGTGCCACCTTTGGGTGGAAGCACTGCAGGGGATGGGGCTCGCCCCCCCCGTGCAAGCGTTGGCGGAGGGGCACCTATCACCCTTCGAACAGTCCGGGCTGTGGTGCGTAGAGAGACTGAATGTTCTGTTGCAGAACCTCTATGCCAGCTTGAGGCCCAAGTGGCACAACTCCCGGTTCAGCCTTCCCCTCCTACACAGCTCCCAGCACAGCCACCCTCTGGGCCGTGAAGGTGCAGTGGTGACTGCCCATGGGTGGGGACCTCAGTCCCACTGTTTCCATCTGGGGGCTCATGGGCTTGCGATTTCCAAACATTCCTCCCCGTCAAAGGTGTTCACCTACCACATGTCATATACTGCCCCTGTATGCGTCTTGTTTGGCTTGTCTGTTTACCTCCCCAACCTACCTCCCCAAATATACCTACTTCCCCTACCCCACATTCCACTCTCACCTGAAAAAAAAAAAGGGCAATCTGCTCCCAAAAAAAAATAACGCCCCATACATAGCTGCCCATTTTGCACACATGTCCACTGGACACATGAAATGTTATTTAATTGGCATTAGATCATACTTTGTTGTCCTCATCCCTCTCTCAGGGGTTGAAAGGTTCATATCTACCTCCAAATTTATTGCATATGCACAGCTGTTGAAGAAATGGGCAGCTATGGACCTTCCCTACACCCGTCCTGCACATCCCAAACTATTTATGATACTGTCTTTCCCTCTTTGTGCCCCTTTTTCACCACTTTCCTATCTCCCCATTTTTCTTTTCTTTCAAAGAAATTAGAGTGGGGGTGAGCAGGAGTAAGCACTATTAAGCAGTAGTGAGCAGTTTGCATGGGTTTGCGCTTGTTTGCGCTTGGCTAAGCAATGCGCAGCATTGCGCAAACCCGTGCAAACCCACTTACAACTGCTTAAAAGTGCCTTAGTCACTCTGTATGTGAGGGCCCTTGTTCTGCTCAGGAACAAAATAAAACACCTCTGTAAGTCTCGAACCCCAGACCTTGCACACACTACACAACAGGAAGTACCACTAAGCCACGGTAGATATACATCAAGTTGGTGCTTAAATAATTATATCATGCATCAGAATGAGTGAATGTAAAGGAAAATTATGAATACCATACCACACAACTTGTTCTGTGGATGTTGACCAACAGTTGTTGTGGGATTACATTACATGACTGTGATAAGAGAAGCAACCATTCTAGCAGAAAATAATGTTACATCATCCACCATCACTTTACAACCCCACACAGTATCACAGCAGGACAAACACTGGCATATCTGTTTAGGGCAGAGGCCATACTTCCCAACTGTCCCTAATTTTCAGGGATGTCCCTGATTTTGACACAAATTTTAGCTCTGTCCCTCTGAATCCCTCCTAAAACTTCTGACTTTGGGCAGAAAGGTGGTGAATTACACTTAATGAATAATGACAATAATTAAGAGTTAGACACTTCTTTTACTTCAGAAAAGGTGTATTAATTCATATGTTCTGATTCTCTCAATGTTTCAACTTTTATGGCACTAATATTTTAAAGGTGTCCCTGATTGTCCCTGACTTTTTCTTGACTTTTCCCTTAGTCTGTTCAAATATGTACCCGATTGGTTGAGAGGTCTGGCAGAGGCAGAAACAAAGAGGCATATTACCCTTTCTGTTGTTACACACTGTGCAAATAGCTTTGGAAGGCGTTTCGGAAGCATACCCTTATGTAGGACTACAACACTGAAATACAAATGGATGCAGCCATGTACTGGTAGCAACCAACTGTAAGACTGCCATTGCCCTATTGCTGAAAAGACCTGTGTGGTGCACAGACAAAAAATACCAGGCTATTCTTTGGCAATCATGTGGATAGGTCCACAGTTGGGAGTTACGCAGATAGACTACTTGCCTTGATAAACTACTTGCCTTGATAAACTAACATGTACACAGCAACCCTGTAAGTCCAGCAAGATAAAATCCATACAATAGTACTTACACTCTCTGTACTTCTGCAACCCTACCCAAATGTAGAATATACATGTGTGTGCAGGGTCTACCAAGGATGTAGGTAAGCATACTCACAGTACTGAAATGTGTCCAATTTATCTGAGCAGCTTGTGCTAATGTCAACACTAAAAAAGCACAAACTGTTTAGAACTGAGTAAATGAATATTCACAGTATAGCAGTTCACAAACAATTCTTGTGTCAAAGGAATACATCTCTATAACTAGCTTAGTATGGCAGTTAATTGTAACAGTTGAAAAGAAAGTACATCTTTCCATGTATCTTGGGGTAGCATTTTGAGGGGTGAGTACATTTCTACACTGACAAGTGGGTACTGGAAGCAACAACATTAAGTCTGAGTACAAAATGGAAATCTCTGGCTACACCCCTGGCTTCTGATATAAGAACTATACCAACCTTCTGTCTTAAACAATGATGGTCACACCAAACAAGGATGATCTCCATCTTGGAAATCTGAAAGGGCCACACCTGCATGACTCAGCAATTTATAGTACCGGGTTGCTATGACAGTGATTACTGCAATTACTACACAGCAGGCTGCATGCAATTAGCAAATGGTGGCCACTAATTGGTGGAGAGGCCATCACATGCTCATGTGAAAATTCCTACAAAAGCAGGCTGCAATGTCTGCCAACATACTCAATCACTCTATTGCAGAGAGAGAGAGAGAGAGAGACAGAGAAAAGGAAAAAAATATATTACCAAATTATACAAAGGAAAGGTATGTGACATATATGTATTTACTGGCATGTAGTAGATGTTATTGAAGAATAGTCTATGTAATGTGAAACATTCATATGTGGCAGCAGTACTTCTTTATGCATAGATGTTCTGCTTAACTACTGCTATGGACAATATTGTGTGTACCTCTGGCAGTGGGACATACCTGTGAAATGTGTAACTCAGCATTAAATGTCAAAGATCTGATCCATGTTATCTGTACAGTAATGTGGCCAATGGCTGTTGAGGGGATTAGCGCTGACATTATATAAACATGGGTGTGACAGAACAACACATGCATGATAGTCCTATTAAAGTGTAGCTTAGCATTGGCAACTGCTGTAGCAGTCTAGTATGCTTATCTAGCATCTGTTGCCATATATACCCCTCCTAATGTTAGTCTGTGTTCATATGTGACACTTGTTTGTATTGCAGCAAGGCCCAACAGTTCAGCTGAGAGGTCCAGGGACTTGCAACAGTCTGGACCATGTGTGTGTATGCCACACACATACGGAGAAATATATATGTGTCATATATATTCACATCTGTATATGTGCATAGAGAAGGGGACATATTGCAACTGTTTGCGAAGGGGAGGGGAGATATATAGGTTGGTGAAGGTTAGTATGTGCATATTTGTATGTAGGTTTTAGTGTGTGACAAACAAGACAGCATACAGTGCTGGTATAGGACATGTAGTGGTTAAACAATATGGGTGGTTTGTTCAGTTTGCAATGTTGAAGCCAGTAAGGCCTGCTAAAGCTACCTGGGCTGTGAACACCTTCAATGCATTTATCCCAAGACTGTACATTTTATTACATTACTGTACATCTTACATGCTTTGTATAATTGATATTCTCACTATGAAAGGTGAAATGTATATGTGCTTACATATATATGTAGACAAATGGATGGTGTGTGTGTGTATATATATATATATATATATATATATATATATATATATATATATATATATATATATATACACACACATATACACACACACACACATACATGGATCTACCCCAGAAGATCCACAGACCATTTGATCGAAATTTATTTGGTCGAAAGCAAGTATTCAAGGCACATAACAGGGATTTGCCCCCCTTTCCAATGTTGTGCGACCCTGGAGTTGGTATATATAGTTAAGGGGGGTGTGGGGGTACAAGCAAACACAGTAGGGATAGGTCTGCCCACCTTTGATGAAACTGCATACTGTGGGCTATACTTATAGGTTCATAGATTAGTAGTAAGCTAACTGCTCTTGTGAGCCATTTTAAGCCTAGCCAATTATCCCTTGTGAGACTCAAACCCTGCACCTTGTGTTTGTAAGGCAAACACCTTAACCATTAGGCCACCGATGACATACACATCCTCCAAAAGGGTATCAGAGACAGATATCTGGTGTCAAACTCATGCTGTAAAGCTATAAGCCAAAGAAAGCATAGTTATCCACTTTTAGAAAACAAAGTATCCCCAGAGTACCACATAGGTAGCAGCCCCCAAAATGTGGAACAGGTACTAATGTATACATAGAGCCATGTGTTTAGTCATCTCTCCTTTGATAATCACATTACCAAAGGGTTTTGGAAATCCCTCTGTGGAGCACATAAGCAATAAAAGGGTTTGCATGCAGATCCACAGAGGTTGTTGCACACTTATAATAATTAGTCATCTTTGCCAGACTTTGCTTGCTTTGGAACAGGATTCAAATATACCTCAAGAATAAACCCTCACTCACACTCTTCAACAGAAACCATGATGAGTGGATGTGAAACAGAAGACGTAGCCCAGGGATCACTGCAGTGGCTAAGCTTGTCACAAGCATACAGAAGTGACCTAAGGTCTGGAAAGCGCCAGCTCGCTCTGGCAAAGATAACAGAAGCTTTCATGGAAAAAGCAGAGTACCCACCTATGAAATAATTGAGGTCACAAGTATGTATATGGCTTTGCCCCACAGCTACCTTACATGTGTAATGCACATACAGTTGGCATTGTGATATGTCATACACTAGAAAAATCAAAACCCACTCCACATTGACCAATGGTGTCACACACTTTCACACACCTGGAACACACAGTCAGCAAGTGTGAGATTCAAACTCCTTCCTAACTACATTATGATACTACAGCAGTATGCATTTACATGACGTGCTATACACATTACTGGGATTTCACCTTTCCACAGGTATATTTGTTGGATGGTGACATCTGACTTGACAAAGATGAGTATACCTCTTTTTAAGGGGTGTGAGTAGTCTCCAAAAAGGTTACTCCTCCCCAGGGTGACACACACACACACACACACACACAGTTGGCAAGTGCAGGATTCAAACCCCTAACTACATTATGATACTACAGGAGTACGCATTTACACAACGCGCTATACACATTACTGGGATTTCACCTTTCCACAGGTATATTTGCAGGATGGTGACATCATCAGACTTGACAAAGATGGGTATACCACTTTTAAGGGGTATGAGTAGTCTCCAAAAAGGTTGCTCTCTCCCCAGGGAGAGACAGACACACACGCACAGTTGGCAAGTGCGGGGTTCATAATCCAAACTAAGTACGTCTTTACACTTCAGCAAGCAATATGGAGTTACAGGGTGCAATACAGACATTACTTGTTGACAGTTTGCCCAAAGGTTTTTTTCACATTTGCTAACCTCAGCAAGCTTATCATAATAGGTGTATTGTGAGAGTGTATTGTATGCATAGGCCATGACCATATCATAAATGGGTTGATGCACCACATGCTGGCACACACAGGATCAAACCGGTGGCTAAGCTCTGTCAACCCAATACTGGACAATACAGTCAAGAGGAGGAGGGTCATACAACCACAACACCAACAGTCTCACGTAGACCTACAATATAAGCACCAGCAAAACACACACATAAATACACATTACCATACTCTGAGAATACAAATATTAATCTGAAAAAGAGAGAGAGTGTCCTCCTAAGCAAACAAGCAAGCAACATGCACTTCCAAGTACACGACAGTAAACACATAATACACCAAAGCAGTGTGCCTCACAACAGGCCCTAAGGCAAAACAACATACCCAACACACTAGTAATAGGTGACTCCATAGTCAGGCACACAGATGTTCCACTCACTCAGCTGGACAAGGGGAAGGTTACGGTCAGTTGTCTGTCAGGTGCTATGATCCGCCACATAACACAAGCACTTACATCACTCCAGAACAGGTACATATATGGCATGTTCTTTGTACATGTCAGTGTGAATGATCCGAGACATATCTCCCAGGACAACATGACAAGAGATATATAGTAGCTCTATGATCATGTATCCCAGGCTGGTATGACTCTGACCTTGAGTAGCATCTTACCTTCACCTACATGATACTAAACTATAACAGAAAGATGATAAACTTCAACAATTGGCTGAGCTTCTGGTGTCATTCAAAGGGGATCCAGTCTCTGTCGGCCTGCGATGACATGATAGACAAGCCTCGTTGCTTCTCTAGAGATGGTTTGCACCTGTCACCCCTATGCTTCTGAATACTGGCCAAGGCTCTTGCTGTCCCCATATTACTTTTTTTAGGCAAGGCTCAAAGGTTCATATGTAGGTACTAGGCTATCGGCCCTGGGGCCTATACAACCCCAGCCAACAAGGTACCCTGGCTTTTGCCACCCAAGAAATTTATTTTCCTGTGCCACTGTCGAGAAGAGGCACAGAAGTGATCCCCGGGGTGAATTTTCTATTTTCCATCCAATCATCAAGATTTTTCTTGAAGAGTGCTAATGAGGAGCTTTGTTTGATATAGATAGGTAGTTTATTCCGGAGTATGGGAAGTCTCTGGGACAGGAATCTATCCCTCCGGCATGTCCCGTTTATTGTGGTGATGAGGTTTAGGTCCCTAGAGCGTGTAGCTCGGAGGGATTGGGATTTCTTTAAGTGGAGCATGTCCAACAGCTCTGGATTTGACATAGCTTTGTGTGTTAGGCAGAGATCACCTCTGAGTAGGTGATATGCGATGGAGTAAAGTTGAAGTTTTTTGAGACTGTCTGCATAGGGCATCTGTTTGAGGCTGGTAATCTTCTTTGTGAGGTATTTCTGCGGACTTTCCAGTTGTTGTAGAGGTCTTGTAAGGTACATACCAAAAGGGGCGTTGTACTCTATAATGGATCTAATGAGTGATGAGTAGAGGGGAACAATTACCTCTTTTTCTGCATGAGAAACCTTTTGTGATGAAGTGTGCCACATAGAAGGATTTCCTGACTACTGTGGTGATGTGATTATCAAAGGAGAGACTATTGTCCACCTGTGTCCCAAGGTCTCTTATCACACTTTCAGTGTTAAGTATACTACCGCCTATGTTGTAGTTCATGGGTACAGAGTTTTTACCAAAGGGGATGACAATGCACTTTTTGGCTTTGAGCTTGAGGCCATGGCTTTGACACCAGGCATCTGTCTCAGTGAGGCCCTTTTGTAGGATGTCCACATCGAAAGTAGTTTCGATTATGGCTCCTAGTTTGCAGTCATCTGCAAACTTCATTAGCCAAAGACCGTCTGTGTTAGCCTAGATACGAAACAGGACAGAACCCAGGACTTAACCCGTGGTACTCCATTTGTCACTGGTCTGAAGTCGGATTTGGAGTTTGCTACTTTCACAGTATGGGTTTTGTCAGTGAGCCAGTTGGCAACCCATCTTGTGACATAGGGATTTATACCTAGTTTAGTGAGTTTATCTATAATTCCAGAGTGGGGGATGGTGTCAAAAGCCTTGGCAAGATCTAGATAGGCTGTGTGAACCACCTTACCCTTGTCTACGGCTTTGGTGACTGCTTCAAAGAAGTCTATCAGGTTTAGAAGACATGATCTGCCTTTTACAAACCTGAACTGGTTGGGGTCCAGAGTTTGGAGATTACCAATGTCTTTGTTTATAACTTCCATGATGATACGTTCCAGGCTCATCAGGCTAATGGGGCATTAGTTCCCGGGGTCCGTGGTGGCTCCCCCCTTGTGTAGTGGGATAACCGTCGCTGTGCACCATTCAGCAGGCACAAAACCTGAGGTGAGGCAATGATTGAACATGGTACTTAGGTGTGGTGCCAGTTTGTTCTGTAGTTCGTGTAGAACGCAGCCTGGGATGTTGTCTGGTCCCATTGATGCTGTGTTCCTGGCTTTGGAGAGTGTGTTTTTTATCTGTGCAGCCGTGATTACAGGAACTTTGCATTCTTCCGGTATAGAGATGGGCTCTTTAATGGGTGGGGGGGGGGGTAAATTTAGCACTGAACCTATCTGCCAGGATGTTGGCAATATCAGTTGGGTCTGTACATTTAGTGCCATTGTGCTGTAACTCACAGCAGATCAGAGTGTTGCCATTGAGATTCTTGACATAGCTATAGAATGCTTGGTGGTTCTCTTTAGAATCAGTGGTGATTTTGTTTTCGTAACTAGCTTTGGAGGATTTTATCAGGGACTGCAGCTTCTTACGGAGGCTGACCAGGGAGCTCCTCCACTCATGGGATTTTACTCTCTTTTGCAACAGTTTCTTCCTTCTGTTGTACAGTTTGTTTATGGCAGGAGACCACCAGTTTGGCTTCCGTTTTTTGGAGGATAGCACCTTGGTTCTGTTTGGGATAGCACGATCCATGCACTCATGTAAGTGCTTAGCAATTGTGTATGATTCAGTAGTCATAACTGTATTGTCCATCTGTATGGGTGTCATGAAGTTCAACACTTCTGTCTTAAGAAGCATGAAGTTGGCTTTGGAGAAATTTTTTAACATGGTTTCCTTAATGGAGGGGTGGGGGCAGAATGTGGATATGTAGGGTAATTAGCTTATGGTCGGATCGGACCAATGAGGGGTTAACTTCAGGTTTGGAACACCGGTCACTCAGGACAAACCAAACCACATAACCAACACAAATAACCACAAAGTGAGCTAAATGCTACTCACTGCCATAAGTCTCAGCCTCCAAATACACACACTCGAGGCACATCTCATTATGGAGAAAATTATTGATATCTGTGCAGTAACAGAAACCTAGTTCAAGGCTCCAGAGAGCACACCAGTACTACCAGGATACTACTCATTCCATACCTTCCGGCATCAGAACCTGGATCATAGCACATAGGGTGGGGCTGTATCCATATTCATCAAGGATACCTACACCTCTCTCTACATCCACTCTACAGGATATGTACCATTAGGATGTTGCACAGCAACGTTTTTCCCACTCCACAGGGGTGGGGCCATAAAAGACCCTTGGCATTCCCGCTCTACGAGCCTGATGAGTCTGATCTGCAAGGCAATGGAACCAATCATAATGGAAGTCAACAATAAAGACATTGGGAATCTTCACATAGTTGAGCACACCCAGTTTGGCTGTGTCAAATGCAGATCACACCTCCTGAACTGGGTGGATTTCTTTGAGACAGTTACCCAGGCTACAGATGATTAAAAGGAGCTCCACACAGCCTACCTATACCTAGCTAAGGCCTTTGACACCATTCCCCAGTCAGGTATCATAGATGAACTCACCAACCTGGCCATAAATCCATACATCACAAGATGGATTGCAAACTGGCTCACAGATAGATCCCACAAATTAAGAGTTGCTGGCTATATGTCAGACTCTAAACCGTTAACAACTGGTGTCCCCCAGGGTTCAGTCCTGGGGCCCCTCCCATTTGGTATAGACTTCTCAGAAGTATATGCCAACACAGGAGGGTTGTGGTTGACTAAGTTTACTGGGAATTGTAAAGTGTTTGCCATAATAGATTCCCCGGATGACACAAATATTCTCCAGAAGGGACTCTATGAGACAGATGTGTGGTGTCAGAATCATGGCCTCAAGCTCAATGTGAAAGAATGCATAGTAATCCCCTTTGGGGAAAACACAGTACCCACAAACTACCACATACGTGTTACCCCCTAAAAACTGACAAGGTAATGAGGGATCTGGGGACACAAGTAGACAGTCATCTTTCCTTTGACAACCTTGTTGCCAAAGTGATTAGGAAATCCAATGTGGCCCACCTAATCAACAAAGGGCTTGCATCAGGATCAAAAGAGGTAGTTGTGGCCCTCTACTCTTAAGTCATCAGACCCATCATTGAGTACAATGCACCATTTTGGATGTACTCAACTAAGCATATCCAGCAGCTGGAGAGACCACAAAGGTACTTCACCAAGAGGATTACTGGCCTCAAACAGTTGTGTTATGCAACACAACTGGTAAAACTAAATCTGTTCTCCATTGTGTACCGCCTACTCAGAGGCACACTCTGCCTAACATACGGAGCCATGTCCAACACAACTGCTGAACATGCTCCATCTAAGGATAACAAAATTGAGTCGCACTACACACTCCAGGGATATGAACCTCATCACAACAATGAATACAACATGCTGGTGGGATAGAGTACCATCCCAGGAACCTGCCTTACTGTGGAACAGAGTCCCAATGTACATCATACAGAACCCCTCGCTGACACTGTTCAGTAGGAACCTTGATGAGTGGATGGGAAACAGACAATTCACACCAAGCATCACATAAGCAGCCCCACTAGAAAGGGGCTTAGGGGACCAACTATTAGAACTACAGATTAGGAGACTAACCAATGGGGTAGTGAAAGCTGCACAACTTGCCTAGGCTAATATATACCTTCGTGAAGATAGTCAACTACATACCTATGAACCTATGAGACAGGTACATGTTTACAGATAGTAGATGTGTATTTCATTGTACAGTCATGTTGTACAGCAGGCACATGCACCACATACACTGTAATGCTTAGAGATACTGGTGGCTATTATGCACTGTGGGTGAGATGTGTACATCATGTCTTTTGTGTCATTGGGATGTGTGCTGGGTGGGACAGTCCTGGATGGCTCCCTGTCATGGTCACCCTCTTACACACATCTCTGCCCATCCATCTTTGGCTTATTATACTGTGTTCCCTTTACATATATATATATATATATATATATATATATATATATATATATATATATATATCGGTACATATCGGTACATAGGTAGGTAACAGGCTATCTGCCTGAAGGCATATATTAGTATGGCCAGAGTGTGTAGCTATCACCACACATGGGGTTAGTTCCCTATGCCTCTGTGTAATAGAGCTGATGAAGTGATCCATGGTGTGACAGTTCAGTTTCACATACACTCATCAAGGCTCCACTGGAAGAGTGTCAGTGAGGGACTCAGCTTAATGTAGGTTGGGAGCCTGTTCCAAAGCAAGGGAAGTCTGTGAGTTAGTAATGTATCCATCCAACATGTTCTATTTATTGTTGTGATGATTATATCCCTAGAGCATGTGGCACAATGAGCTTGGGTTTACTTCAGATAGAGCATGTACATCAGTTCTGCAATGGACATGAACTTGTCTGTTGGGTGGAGATCGCCTGAGTAGACAGTATGCAACAGAGTACAGATTGAGTTACTTCAGTCTTGTTGCATGGGGCAACTGTTTGAGGCCAGTAATCCTCTTGAGGTACTTCAGTGGTCTTTCCAGCTGCTGAAGGTGCTTAGTCAGATTCATCGCAAGTGTGTCGTGGTACTCTCTGATGGGTCTAATGACTGATGAGTAGAGGGAACCTCCTTTGACCTACATGCAAAGACTTTGGCAATTTGTGGGAACACATAGCATGATTTTCTAACCACTTTGTGAATGTGTTTCTGAAAGTAGAGATGACTATCCATGTGTCCATAGATCCCTTATTATTACCTCCATATTTAGGGTGTTGGCACCTATGTGGTATTTGCATGACTGTAGCTTGAGGCCATAATTTTGACACATCTGTCTGACAGACTCTTTTTAAGGATGTCTCTGTTGTCCCAAACATCGATTATGACAACCTTTTTGCAGTCTTCCAGAAACTTTGCTAACCATAGCCCTCGTGTGTTTGACTGTATTTCTGAAAAGTATACAACAGATAGGAGGGGTCCCCAGGACTGAGCCATGGGGACATCAGTTGTTACCAGCTTACAGTCTAACAGGGAGACCACAATTCTTACCTTGTGGGATCTATCTGTGCCCCAGTTGGCAATCCATCAGATGACATATATGTTGTTGATTTTGTGGATATGACGTGTGTGGGATGTTTGAAAAGGGCTTTTCAAGGTCTATGTATGCAGTGTGGAGCTCATTTCATTGATGTATGTCCTGGGTGACTGCCTTGAAAACTGTCTAGCAGGTTTAGGGACCATGATCTGCCCCTGACCAAACCAAAATGGGTAGGATTGGGTGTTTGTAGGCACCCAATAGCTCTGTTTAGGAGTTCTATAATGATGGACTCCATGGCCTTGCAGAACAGGCTTATTAGGCTTATAAGACAATAGTTCCCATGGTCTGTTGTGCAACAATAGTTGTGGAGTGTGCCAAACATTGCTGTAACCCATTCAACAGTTTCATATCCTGTAGAGAGGGTGAGTCTCAGACTGTTCAGGTGCAGGGTCTTTTTGTTTTGGAGTTCACATATGACACAGCCAGGGACACCATGTCATCCCATAGACACTGTGTTTTTAGGTTTGGATAGAGCTGTTTAACCATTGTATATGTGATTTCTGGATTTTCACAACCTCCAGGAATGGTAATGGGCCCTTTTGTCAGTGAGAGGGGGGTAAATATGTATGAACCTGTCTGACAAGATGTTGGCAATGTCAGTCATGTACATGTATTCATTTACACTTTGCACTGACTCAGAACATACTTGAGTTTACATTGATATTTATGACATAGCTAAAGAAAGCTTCATGGTTCTCTATGGACTCTTTGGCAATGGTTTTGTCAGAACATGGCTCGGATAATGTTAGGAGTACTCATTGTTTCCTGATGATACTGATCAGAGATTTATTGACCTTCTTTGGATTTTCACTTTCTTTGAACAACTTAAGTACTTGTATTACATAGTTTGATTATGACAGGGGGTCCAATATAGTATATGGGTCTGTTTTCATATCACTATGTGCGCAAGGCAGGATTAGTGAATAGTGACGTGTGTCTGGAGTAAGAATTGCAACTGCCAGATGTGTTGCCCACTGTGGTACTCTGACATGGCCTGTGTGTGAGCATGCCCAGTATGACCTTTCAGTATATTGTTGACTGACATTTGCTAAATTTGTTTAAGTGTGTGAGCATGCCCACTATGGGCATATATATACTATATAGGTGTGTGAAAATTCAAGTTGGCTTTTACTTCAGGGCTCACCTTTGTGTTGTACATCAACAGGAAGCACGCTGTGCCTGCAGGGCTTCCATGAGTCAATTTGCATAGACTTATCAAAATTTCTACATACAGGGGGGACAGCTATTATTTGTACATCTCTACCCGGGGGGGGGGGGGGCACACCTGATTGTTACTGTGGGTGTACATAGGATGAGGGGTACACCTGACACTTATACACATTTGCTAGGCCTGCACTGCTATGTCAGGTACTCCATTTCAGTCTGTACTGTTACCTATCATACTGGCTTGAGGCATACCACTGTACTACAGAACTTAGCTTCCAATTACACGCATATTAGTTTGTGACTTCATAGCCTACCCAACCCACATCACACTGCCTGGCCTGCTGTTATCTGTCTGCATAGGCTTGGGGGGAGGTTACTCATATGCCTCTTCAGAGGGCATGATACAGCATTTGTTTGTGTTTGTCTACAATTGTCCTGCTGGCTGTGACTGTTAGGTATGTGACCCCCCCCCCCCCAACTGGTATGTGTGAGTGACTTAAGTTGTGTTTGTGCCAGTGAAATGCTCTCATGGCTTAGTGGTTCAGTACTGTGACTATAGTGCACAGTATCCTGAGTTCAAGCCCTGTCACTGCTTTTTATTTTCCAGCTGGGCAGACCTGACTGGTTAAGGAACAGTAAAGCAGGTGTGAGCGTGTTTACCCGACTTTGCTCGACTTTGCCAACGTTGCCCAACTTTGCCCGATGTTGCACTGGTTAGCGTGGTGCACAGCTACACCCAATTGTATTTAAATATGCTCAATACTGGTAAAATGTGCTTGGCAGTGCTTTATATTGCTTAAAATAGGGCACTCCAGCCTCCAGGTGGTGCTGCGGGGCTGCCTATGTCGGATGCATATAGTACACACCCTATACATGTTTGAAAACAGGTAGTGTCAAGTTGGGCATCCCTTTTACTGTATGTGCGAGTCAGAGAGAGGTGTCATTTCCAGGGTTCCTACTGAGTCAGTGCATGTGCTATGCATTGCCTCTTTGCCAAGGCCAGGGCATACTGGGCACGCATCCTTCTGCCTATTGGGGCAGGCTCAGGTTGTTCTTCCTTTGAGTCATGCTATGCCTGTGCAGGCCTTGGCAATGGTGGGGGGGGCTGTTTGGCCCTGCCCCATGATGTTCCTGCTGCAGCTGTTTCCGCAGGATCATACTGTGTAGCATGGCACATACCATAGCAATTTGGATACATGTAGTTGGTGAGTACTGCAAGGCTCCATCAGATGTGTCCAGGCACCGGAACCATGACTTTAGCATCCCAAACACATGCTCAATTATGTTTCTCGTTGGTGCGTGTGCCTCATTATGGAGTTCTTGTTCAGGTGTGTGTGCATTTCTGATGGGTGTCCTCAGCCATGGCTCCAGTGCGTATCCAGCATCCCCCACTGGGTGACTATCAGGGATGCCCCCACTGGCAAATCTCTGATACAGTGCCGTCAGATGCCAGATATGGGAATCGTTATAGCTTCCAGGGCAGCCAGCACACACATTCATTATTATATCCTGGGCATCGCACACGACCTGGCAGTTGATGGAAGGGAAAACCCTTGCAGTTGATGTAGACCCTACCCCGCTCACCAGGTGGTGCTTTGATGCATCTGTGCGTGCAGTCCATTAAACCCACTGCCTCAGGGTATTCTGCTATTTGGTGGAAAAGATGCATATTGCTGGCCAATGCCTCACGGGAATTGGGGAAATATACGTGGTCACTGACATGTGCTGACATGGCATCCAGGAACTGGTGGAGCACCCTGGATGCTGATGCCTGTGAAATCCCCATCATATCACCAGTTGGTCTTTGGAAGGTAGCTGTAGCTAGCATTCTTAGGCCAACACATACCTTGGTATCCACTGGGATGGGTTCCTCTCTGTTGGTTCTGTGTGTGAGGCGTGGCCGGCACAGCTCAACAATTTGAGGTAGGAGGTCTCTGTCCACCCTATAGCACTCCACTATCTCCAGCTCATGTAGCCCCTGGTAGGTTACCCTGGATCTGTACACTCTTCTCAGTCTCCTCACTGTGGGTTGCTCAGCAGCATTCACAACATTACCACCCTCAGCACCTTGCACATGTTGGTTTATGATAGCAAGAGCAGCCCCTAACATTTTAAGCTTTCCCTCTTTGTATACTGCAGTGTTGCAGAGTTCTTGAGAAAAAACAGGGGGGAATGGTGTTTGCAGAGTTTAAAGTGCTGGGCTGGGCTAGTCTGCTACCTGTGAAATTGGCCGATTCTGATATATTTCTCCTGGCAGCCCTGCTAGTTCTCCTTGATTAACTTCCTACTACTTCTTTTCCCTCCTTTTGCCTGTTTCCGCCCAGGAGGAAGCGCCACGTACACGCTGTGTGCATGTTTGCAAGGAGTTTCCTGTCTTTTAACAGTGTGCACCTTTGGTTTGAGGTTTTCAAACAGGACAACTATAGGCACACCTCTTGCAATCCTGAGCAACTCAAAGCAAACATAAGCCACTGTGCTCTAATTAGCTTACAGCCTGTCTGACACACCCCATCATGTAGTCACCTACAGTCTACTCTACTACTCAACTACTCCTACTCTTACTCTCTTGAACATGCCTCACATGCTGGGAAAAATTGGGATTCACTATCCTTATCCTCATTTGCATAGGATTGCCTACTAATGCATGGTTACATCTCTCACACTGAGCTTCCCCCCCCCTTAGCAACCACTACTCAGTGGCCATGTTGTCTTCAGCCTGCCATTCACCTGCATGGCAGAATAAGCTTTTTAGTGAACAATGCCTATTTTTGGCTTTTTTTTAAAAATTATTTTCTTGTTTTTATAAGTGCCGCACGTTTGCGCGGTGCTGCACTATGCTTAAACATCGGATATCGGGGGGGGGGGGGAGTTAAATTTTTATATTTTTAAACATTTTAAAATGCCAATGGCCTTACATTTGGCCATTGGCATGCTTCCTCAACTGTATGCATCCTTTATTTGAAGCTGTCATAGCTCCGTTTAGCGATTTGCAGAACTGTACTCAGTTACCAACGGAGTACATTTCTGCAGCTAACACTAATCTTCCACTGACAGGTTAGTGTTTCCTGGATCGCAAATTTACCTCATTTGCATGGCTATCACCAGCAAATGAGGTAATTTGCAAACCATGACGCTGTCCGTGCAAGAATAGCTTTAGCAGCTCTCGTGCACGCCCCTGCCGGCTGTACCTGGATCGCACGGCAGACATATTGCCGGCGTGAACTCCTACACTCTTCTTGCACTCCGTGCAAGCTTTCTTAAATCTGGCCCTGTGTATATTTACCTCATCCAATCCAGGTGCTTTTCAACTAAAAGATACAAAAATACATGGATACCAGGCAGTTACTGTCTCTGCACAGCTTTACAATGTGTAATACATGCATGTTATTAAACATAAATTAATGTGACAAAATATTAACAGTACTTGCAAAATGTTTTTCTGTACAGCACTTTGCATAGTTAAGTGTACTCTGTGGACACTGAAACAAGTTACCTATTACAAGATAAATTATGTAAACTAGTAATATTTTTACTTAACATTTAATAGTAAAAAATGGAATTCATATTCAGGCTTAAGTCATTAAATACTGCAGGAGCATTCAGCAAGTTTACATGATCTGGTGTAACCAACATTTCTTTTTTGCAAATATGGTTTACCACATCAAGTAAAGTGTGCATTTATGCACTGCATACTGTAGCTTACGACTCTCCCTTGTATGCAAAATTTACAGATTTTGCATTTTATAGTACACTATGCCAGCCATGTTATGTGTTAACAATACTACACACAATGAATGACACTTGGCATGTGTAACTCATGAAATATTAACACAGTCCTAAAGCATAACTGCACATTCCTCCACTTCAGAAAATTCTCTGTTTATACCACGCTTTAATGTATATTTTCTGTATATATTACTGTAATCAAACAAACTAGATTCCTGCTTTTATGTATATATTCTGTATATGCTACGTTACTATATTTACTATCTGTAACACTGTTTCTGCTTCTGAACTAATTGTTTATATTTTTTCTGTATCTCATTGGAGCTTTTCTCCTTGGGCCTCCACTGAAAATTGGCTCTTTCAGGCCCAGTGAACTTTCCCGGTAAACAAATGTAATCAATAAATAAATACTACTTATGAATGTGTATTTCATATCTACAAAGCGGTGGTGCAGCGGTAGCATTGTTGCCTCACAGCAAGAGGTTCTCCCGTTCAATTCTTGGCTGGAGTGCGGGGAGTGCCTTCTGTGTGGAGTCTGCATGTCCTCCCAGCGGTTGGGTGGGCGTTCGAAAGACATGCGTAAATGGGCGTGCCTTCGTTGAAGGTTGAACATCGAGCTGGCACCTCAGCGTTCGTGAAAATCTACTGCCAATCATTAGTGGACCAGAGTTCTGCTGTGGCGACCCTTAACCGGGAAAAGCCAAAAGACAACAACAAAGAATTAACATAGTTCTGGTTGGCTCAACCTCTGTTGCTGGTCATGCAGTTTCCAGGCTAAGAAGCCAAACATTATCTTGCAGACTAACATACTGAATTATACAAGATATAATGTAATTTATCTTAACATACATACTACTAAACAATTACACTAAATTTCATTTTTTCTTTGCCTCACCCTCATGCATACCTTCCATATAGCCATCTTCTGCTTTTTACTAGTACTGCTTGTAAATACAGCATCTAATTATGCTAATTTCTCCAACTTTCTTAAGTCTTTAAATAAAGTCAAACTCACCACTCATGCAATACAAGCTCCTTTGCTGTTTCCTACCTTGTTTCTGATAATGCTTTATATATGCATCACTTTGAAAGACATTTTTTTTTATTTCTGGCTCAGGATGAATTAAAGAACATCAGTAATCCCTTTTACATGGATCTGATTTGTGAAGGTACAACTGACTGCTCAAAGCACTGGCTTTTCTTTGTATCACATCTGCAATTCTGTGTCAGAGTCCATCTGCATTTGGTCAGCATTGTGGCAGTAGTCTGTACAATGGGTGTTACATGCATCTCCGTGGGTCACAATTTACCATTCCTCTGTGTTATGCAAGCAGATATTCCTTTTCCCAGAAAAAAAGATATTTATACATTATGCCCATCTGCTAAAAATATGGTCTTAAGTGAAATAAAACACTGAACTGAAGTTCATCATTCAATTGGTAAATCATTTTGTACAAAATATTCTGTTGTCAATCTACAATGCAATATAATGCTGAAATTGC
The DNA here is from genome assembly GCF_019279795.1 of Protopterus annectens. Taxonomy (NCBI): domain Eukaryota; kingdom Metazoa; phylum Chordata; order Ceratodontiformes; family Protopteridae; genus Protopterus; species Protopterus annectens. Next base: position 9,786,753 of record NC_056730.1, read on the forward strand.
ACACTTTGTGATGATAATCTTTATATTAGATAATACTTCTCGGTTTTGTTACTAATGCTGTAATTACTTTTAATTATGGTTTACAGCTGGTTCATCCCATGCTAAAACAATAAAATGAAATAAAACTGTTCATATTAAAAGGCTTCACATTGTATTAATCAACAGCAGCAAAAACATACTACATCATGAAATATACAGTACAACTACTATATAATAAGATATCAGATCATGTAATATACAGTACTTCAACTAGTAAACAATAACATATTACATAATCATCAGTACCCCCCCTCTTTCCCATTCTCTACACGGGGTCAGTGTGCTGTGTCAACTGTTGCCACCTCTCTCGATTCAATGCCACTCCCCTGCCTTCTTCAACACTCATGCCAGACTGTTCCATCTCCTCTAGCTTCCTCAACTACTGTACCTTCACTGCCCAGGTTTCTGTACCACACAGCAGTACTGGTTACACCACAGTTTTGTACATCTCACTTTTCAGCTTCTTTACCATTCTTCTGTCATACACTACACCTGACACTCTGTCAGTTGGCTGCAGCCCCTCTAATTCTAGCTTTGACCTCTTCATTCAGACTTCCCTTCTCCTCAACCACACCTCCCATATACTTGAAGCCGTTACCCTGTTCCACTATCTTGCATTCTATCTCAAATCTCAGCTTCTTCTGAATCCCCCCCATGTGCTGCCATTAGCACTGCCTTACCTGTACTCAGTTTCATCCCATGTGCAGTTTCGCAGTCCATTCCCCTATCCTTTGCTGAAGTTCTTGCTCAGAGTCTGCCTGTGATGCCACATTGTCTCCATACAGCAACTTTGTTGATCTGTCTCCTCCAACCTGCTTATTAATGGAGTCCATCACCAGTATGAATAGGTCTGTGCTCACAGCTGAGCCATGATGCACACCGACCTACTCCCACTTGGAACACCTCTATGAGACTGAACACTGTTCATACTGGAGTCCTTGTACATAGCCTGCACTAATTCTACCACTATTCTCGTACTTTGAACCACAACAGGATGGCCCAAATGAGCTTTCTTGGGACCTTGTCATATGTTTTCTTCACGTTTTCGAATGCCCAGTTGGATTCTTTCTTCATCTCTAGCTTCTTCCAAACTATTTGTATCACTGTAAACATAAGGTCAGTTGTGCTGCATCCTTATAAGAAATCAAGCTGCTCATCTCCCATCTTACTTTCTACTACTCTATGTATTTATCGACCACCCTCTCCAGAACTTTCATACAATGTGACAAGAGTTTGATACACCTGTACTGCCCATGGTTGTGAGTGTCCCCTTTGTTCTTGAACAGTGGCACTAGTATACCAAGTTTCCAGTCATCCAGGACAAGCCTCTCTCTCCACACTGTTACGAGTGCCCTCAGAAGTAATTTCTTCCCATCTCACCCAGCATCTTTATCATATCTGCAGTGACCTCATCTGAAGCTGCTGCGTTCTTTGAGTTCATTTTACTTATAACGTTCTATGGCGACTCCTCCTCGTCTCTCATCGTAGGCTGTGTCTGGGCAGTACAGCTTCTTTAGGGTTGTCCTCATTCAGAAGCTGCTGGAAGTACTCCTTCCATCTCTGTTTCATGTCCTGTAGACTGTGCTGCAGATTGTGGCTAGCTTCTCTTATGAAGGGTGCCAGACTATCTTCTTTATCTTTCTGTCTTTGTCTTGTAACATGATTCAGTTTCTTTGTGCTATTTACTGATTCCATTTCCAGAACTTGGTAGGGTGCCTATGATGCCTTGTTCTTTGCTATTGCAACTCATTTCTTAGCCAACCAGTACTCCTTCCTAGCCTGCTCCAACTTTTTTCTACACTCCTTTCTTTTGATGACTTCCTGGGCTTCTGCATTCTACCACTTGCTTTCTTTATGTAACTTATTTCCATACCTAGCTCGGCCACATATTTGTTCTGAATTCCTCACACATGCTGTTTTGAGGTGCTGCCATTTGTCTTCATCTTCAACTATTTCCTGTTTTTTGGGGGGTATTTTAGCCCTACTTCCTTGAAGTGTTGGGCTTTTCCAGTCAACTTCCAGGTCCTCAACCTGGTCTCAGTTGACAGAACATTCTACTTGAATGTGGCAACCAGTGGTTTATGTTGAGGGCCAACTGTGTAACTGGGGATAACTTTGCAATATCGGCTTCTACTCCAATGCATCCAGTGGTTAGTTCTGCTAATACAGAACAGATAACATATTACATCATGTAATACTTCAACTAAGCAATAACATACTACATAATATATAATACTGCAACTACATGTTACATCATGTAATGCAAAGCACTTAAACTAAACAATAACATATCACATTATTATACAATAACTACATGTTTATCATAAAATACTATATATTAACATGACTAATTCATGTAATACTTCAACTAAACAATAACATATTATGTAATATATTATATAATACTGCAACTACATGTTACATCATGTAATGCTAAACAATAACATATTACATATTATACAATAACTGCAACTACATGTTTATCATAAAATACTACATATTGACATGATTAACACTGTACAGTTTCTAATTAAAACTATTTCACTACACTTGAGTTTAAACTTGAGGTGTTCTAGTCATTGATATGAAACTGACAGATTGCTTTTCATACAGGAAACCTCTGGGTATGATTTGTATTTGTGTGCTGGCAATGGTTCCAAATGTCTGTACTTATTTATTTTTCTAACCATTTTGTGTGACCAAGGAATTACAATAACAACTATGGGGGATCTCCCTATAAGGGAGTGCAGGGAAGGGGGTGCTTGCCCCTGGCAAAAAAAAAAAAAAAAGTTTTTTTTGTTGATTAAACAAAAAGTATATACATAAAAAATACAGCTACAAGAAGACAGGAGTACAAGCAATCTTTATAGCTGCAAGCACAGACATGAGGGGATACATTATAGTAATGGAAATAAATAATACCCTGTGCAAACAGTACATTTCAGAACCCACAATTAGTTGGGAAAGTCTAACTTCCTTGCAATCAGTATCAGGGTCTTAACTATAGCAATGCACAGACTACCTTTAGAGAACAACTAACACAGATCTATTTACAATATATAAAGGAAATGAATTCTGCCAAAAGCCATAGATCATGTCTTCATTCAACTTTTCCCGGTTAGGGGTCACCACAAATTATATACTGCCTACATTGGTATATATAAAGCTGGAAAAGAATAACTAAATTAGCCAGGTTTCATTGTATAATCTCAGAAATATGTGTTTACAAAGCCTAGTTGAATGAAAGCAGGCTTTCGCCCTAAACCAACGTTTGTGACAATTTTAAGGAGCCATTTTATAGAAGGCTCTCTCAGAGATGGCAAAAGTGCATAGCGGAGGGGTCTAATCGCAGGCTGCCATTATTCTTCCATTCATAACGAACAGCGACTTCTTCAGTGCAGGGCAATACCTGTCAGTCTATACAACAAGGAATTCAGCACACACATCAGTCTAGCTTCAACAGGCAGCCATCTGGTATTGTAAATGGTTAATGTGTTTTCTGTGGTGTGACAAGTGAATAAACCTAAGAATTTTATTCTTTGTTATCTACACAAAGATGGTATTTCTATGTGAGTTTGTTTAAATAAGTTGGCTGGCATATACAAACAGAACATTAATGGCAACTAAATTTCTAGCTTATGTGGTTAATAAATGTGAAACTTTGTACAAAATATTTATTTTCAAAACAGTTTTCTCTAAGGGCTTAAGAAAGGCATTCTCAGCATAAAGGACACAACTAATACTGTTCTAGTGAAAAGAGAGGTATTTACTTATGAAAATAACGGAGGACCCAGTACCTGCCATACAGCTGCACTCCCTGCATGGTCCAGGCTCTCTGCTAGAAGCTACGCATATGTGCATGGAAGGCATTTGTCTCTTTTGTCAACACCTGGGGACTCCTGAGGAAATACAGGTAGCGTAGTTATAATATACTATAGTGGAATCCATGCACATTTATAGACATAGCAATGCTGTGCATAAAATCACAAGCCACTATATACCTGTATAAACGCTTTACTAATTATGTGTTTTTGGTGAGGGGAGGAAGCATCGATGCACTTGAAAACTTTCATAAGCACAACAATTTAAGTTCTTTTTTAGAATACACTACATAATACAATGACACCAGTATAAATTATTTAGATATGACAACATCGAAAGAAAATGGTAAACTTAACAGCAAGCTATAAAAAAAAACAAATACAAAACAATTCTTTTTTTAGATTATTCTAGTATGCATCTCACCAGAACTAACCAAAATATAGTGAAGGGGCAGTTAATGAGAGTAAATAGGCTCACCAAAAAGGATGGGGAGTTTCTGAAAGAAAGTGACAGCATATGCAACAGATTTATCCAGAGGTTATCCAATGGCGATGATGGAAAATAAATTGAAAGAAGTTTGCAGTACTAAATGAAGTGAAAGAAGTATGCAGTACTAAATGAAGTGAAAGAGAACGTGAACAACAAAAATGTGGATTACTGTTTGGCTATGCAAGTAGCAAACAGTATAGATCCATTAGAGATTAAGAAAGTAATCAGAAGAATTTGAATATTATTAGCAATTGTTCAGAAATAACTAAAGCAGCTGGTGACAAGCCTGTGTTTATACAGAAAAGAGGGAATTTTTTTTTCAGAAAAACAAACTTACCATTGAATGCTTGAAAAGCAGTGTAAAAACTGGGATGTTCAAATGTCTCAACTGTAACTTTTGTAATTATTTGTACACTTGAATGGAAAAAATAAGGGTGAACAACATGCTGATCAAAATCAGAGACAGATTTACTTGCAAATCTAAGTTTGTTGTACATTTAGCTCTATGCATGCACTGTCAGTCATTTAATGCTGGTAGAACAACCAGAGAGCTTTACAAGAGGCTATATGAGCACAAATACGCAACATCAGCTTGTAATGACAAAAACAGTTTAAGCAAGCATTATATTTCATCCAAATGTAAAGTGCATTTTACATTTATTGTATTAGATTATGTTGCAAGGTATGAAAATAAGTTTGATGCCGAGGAAGATTTAGGGTGGAAAGAATATTCATGGTGAGTTAAGCTTAATGCTGGTTACCTACCAGGATTAAACAACAGAGAAGATTCTGTTGCTTACCTGAAACATAAAAGGTTAATACACTAAACTATTTTAATCACACTGCACTGCTTGCTGATGCTGAATGTATTCGGTCTGAAAAAGTCTCAAGGTTAGAAACAAAAGAGAGTTAACTTTATACTTGTTATTTTATTGTTTTTATTTTATGGCTATTAAATAAGTTCTGGGTTTTCCTATTCAGCTGCTTTTGGTTTTTCATGTTCTGGATATAACATTCACCTTTAATTGAGCCACTACATACTGCACAAGAGACATACCTCTCTGTAAGAAGTGATAAGGATGTACATGGACATGCTGTCCTATTATCATGAGCTCCCTTGATGCTAGTACAACCTACAGTGGATATAAAAAGTTTACACACCCCTGTTAAAATGCCAGGTTTTTGTGATATAAAAAATGAGACCACTATAAATCATTTCAAAACTATTCCCACCTTTAATGTGACCTATAACCTGTACAATTCAATTGAAAAACAAATCTGTTAGAGGAAAAATATAAAAAATAAAAAAAGTGCAATAAGGTGGTTGCATAAAAGTGTGCACACTCAAACTAATACTTTGTTGAAGCACCTTCTGATTTACTTACAGCATTCAGTCTTCTTGGGTAGGAGTCTTATCAGCATGGCACATCTTGACTTGGCAATATTTGCCCACTCTTCCTTTCAAAAGCACTCCAAATCTGTTAGCTTGCAAGTGCATCTCTTGTGCACAGCCTTCTTCAGGTCACCCCACAAATTTTCTAATTTTCTATTGGATTTAGGTCTGGTTTCTGGCTAGGCCATTCCAAAACTTTAAATTTTCTTTTGGTGAAGCCATTCTTTTGTTGATTTGGACGTATGCTTAGGGTCATTGTCATTTTGAAAGGTGAAATTCCTTTTCATCTTCATCTTTCTAGCAGATGCCTGAAGGTTTTGTGCCAAAAGTGGCTGGTATTTGGAACTGTTCATAATTCCTTCCACCTTGACTAAAGCCCCATTTCCAGCTAAAGAAAAGCAACCCCAAAGCATGATACTGCCACCAACATGCTTCACCATGAGGATGGTGCTCTTGTGATGATGCAAAGTGCTGTTTTGTGCCAAACATACCTTTTGAAATTGTGGCCAAAAAGTTCAACCTTCAGACCATAACACATGTTCCCACGTGCTTTTGGAAGACTTGATGTATTGTTTTGAAAATTTTCGCTGGGCCTGGATGTGTAACAAAAGGCTTCCATCTTGCAACCCTACCCCACAGGCCAGACATATGGAGAATACTGGTGATTGTTGTCACATGTAGTATACAACCAGTACTTGCTAGAAATTCCTGCAGCTCCTTCAGTGTTGCTGTAGGTCTCTTGGCAGCCTCCCTGACCAGCTTTCATCTTGTCTTTTCATCAATTTTGGAGGGACTTCCAGTTCATTGCAACGTCATTTTTGTCCCATATTTTCTCCACTTTTTGATGACTGTCTTCACTGTGTTCCATGGTATACCCAATGTTGTGGAAATGTTTTTGTACCCTTCTCCTGACTGATACCTTTCAACAATGAGATCACTTTGATACTTTGTAAGCTGTCTGTGAACCATGGCTTTAGTTTGGAAAGGATTTATTGTGGTCTCATTTTTATGTCACAAAACCCTGGCATTTTAACAGGGGTATGTACACTTTTTATATCCACTGTCATAGCTGGCCTTAGGCATAGGCCTACTGGGCAGCCGCCTAGGGCGCCACTCTAGCAGGGGTGCTTTTCCACTATTTATGTGGTGTAGTAAGACAAGGATGGGGGCACCAGGAAGTGTGGTAGGGGGTGCCGTGGAGCCCTTTTGCCTAGGGCACCAGTTGACCTAAGGCCGCTCCTGTCCACTGTATGTACACATAACACATGAAAGCACATGCATTGATGTTGCTAGCCTTAAATAAACTGAATTCTTAGATGTGGGTGCAAATCACTAAAAAAGTAGTCAATTAGCTTATCATACACTTTCAGATTACTGTGTGCCTCCTCAAAGGTGCCTATAAGTGCAAAACCTACTGCAGTCCTTCCAAACTCTGCTGCCTACATATCTGGAAAAGCTTTCAAGGTGTGCAACACTTATTATATAAAATGGTGGTGTATTCTGTAGTTCTACAACTTTACACCTCTTTGTACAGCACAAAGACAAAGCAGGCTAGGTAGGATACCTACTTGCTTTATTTCACCGCCACGCATATATGATACTAAGAACAACTTACTACACAGACATTCCTTTCACATCTGAGGACTACATGCTCATTCAAAAGACTTGTATCAGTATATACATTGTGCTTCTGTGCAGCCACAAACTATGCTACCTGCAACCAGAAATCATATTGTATGAATCACTCACACCAACCATTCTACACCTTGGGAAAATGCCATTATTACTGGTATTGATGTGGCAATGACAACCTCTGCAAGTACTCAGCAGACTTTGCCTGCATGGTGTATGAACAGGAGCAAGATCATGCACTAGCTCCTTCACAGATGGTTCCAGCAGCAGCTACTGGGCTCCTATGCTGATTCTTTCCATAAAGCTGATGCCTGGCCTTGTATGACTAAACTGAGTTTTGACCACAGTAAATGGATGGGCATTACTAAATCAGGATAGCAGTACAGGTACTGCAGCGCTGCCACCCTGACTACCCCTGTTTGAGACAGACATGCCAACAGCAACATAAATGTGTGAGGTTTCTGCGTGGTACTACAAGGTTAGGTAAAATTAGTGATGGCATGAAGTGCATTATGACAGCTACAGTAAAGGGAGGTTCTGTGCAGCAACTGCTAAGTGGTGGGCTTATACAAAACTATCTCAGGGTACCTGTACACTACCTGGTGTCTGTAGAGGCATATTAATTTATACATGGGGGCACACATTTGCCTGCTGTATGAGATACAGATGCTGGGACATATGTATGGGACCGTACATCGCCGTCTTTCTGCTATCTTACCTTAAACCAGTCAAGTTTTGTGATGTGAAGTTTTCCCTAAAAGCAGTGAGCAATTCAGGAGAAACTAGCAGCCAAGCAGCATGGTGAATTCTACTAAGAAATATTGGCCTGAGTTATTTTATATATATATATATATATATATATATATATTTATATTTATATTCCACCATTTGGAAAGGTTAACATGGCAAATCTCCTTACTAAAGGTCAGAACCACTGATGGTCAGCAGGCAGTTTAACCGCAGACTTTCCCCTGCAGCCAATGTAGCCAGTGAGGATGATGTGGCTGGGAGTGCCTCACCCATAGCCGGCCTTTGGCATAGGCCAACTAGGCGGCCGCCTAGGGCGCCGCTGTTGCAGGGGCACTTTTCCAGTATTTATTTGGTGTAGGTAGATCAGGATGGGGGCACTTGGGTGGTGTGAGAGGGTGCCGTGGAGCCCTTTTGCCTAGGGCACCAGCTGACCTAAGGCCACTCACCTAGGGCAATGTCTTGACTTCTGACCTGCAATTAGTCTTCTCCTATTGCCTTAGGTAAGCAGTAAGTAAAATACAGCCAACCACAATTTCAAAGTGGTCATGCTTACTGTTATATTAGACTGAAAAAAAATAGGACGCAAAAATGAACACCTATCCCCCGCCCCGCAAAAAAATGGACATTTTTCCAACAGATTATCCTGCAAACATTTCATGTGTAAAAGCTTTTAAAGCACCTAAAAGCTGTATAAAATACCCATTAAAATTCCCATGTTTTTAGTAGGTATGCATAGCAAAAGGGGGCGTGGTAACCTGGGTTTGTTATGTGCAGACTACCACTTGTGTGTGACGTGTGAAAACCCTTCTTTACTAAAAACGCAAACTTCACATGCATTTATAAGGAAGTGAAAGCTGCACAGTAGCAACTGCTTAGCTGATGTCAACTATCATGGCAGGTTATCCCTTATGCTCTTAAACAAAGGACAAGCACGAATTCTAAAATTGCTCTTCAAATACTTAAGTACTTCTATATTTTTTATGACAACACTATTTAAAAATGTAATTAAAACATTTCAAATGGTGGAAGGAAAATGCAACACATCACCTTCTAAACATCTTCCCCACTTTACATCTACTATTTGTGAAACTATGCTTTAATGTCAAGAGATCCATTAACCAAACACATTTACAAAATAAATTAGGATGGCCCACATAAAACGTATTAGAAAAAAAATAAAGCTTCATTATGCCAGGAAACTAAGGGTCTCATTTCAAGTAATTTAATTGAAGAAACACACCAATAAATGCTATATCGCGTCATCTAACCAGTAAAATCATGCGTTTAAACGCAATCAACCAAAAAAAAAAAAGACTTGCTAACTCACCTAAGTGAAACAATACCCACGGTAGTAGTGTACAAAAAAACTGTTCACTATTCCTTCATATTGCACGTATAGAAACAAAACAGTGCCACTTCCCCACTCGTGCCAAATACTACGGCAGCCGCTTAGAACCAAACTTTCTTAAGGGAGTATGCTTAAGTATGGGAGTTGTTGCTGTTTGATTGAATGGCGTTGTGCAGCCTTTTTGTTATTATGTATATGTGAACATGTAAAAAAAATTATAGTTGTTGGTCTAGGTCTTCATTACTAATAACGGGTTTTGCTTTACTACTCGATAGAACTGCATTTATTTATGTATGGGCATAACATAGCAAACAGTTGCAGTATACAGTGGTTTACCTGATGAAACATGCAAATACAGTCATATCCATTTTTCCTAAACTACTGTGCGGATAAAATTATGTGGGCTGAGTACTTGTGTCCAAATGCAACGACAGAAATTATAGTGCCGGAAAATCTATGGACATAACTCTCAAATGTCCAGATTTTTGTTTCATATTTTAGGTCTGTACCTCATTATATTTGTGGTTTGCATGCAAATCAGTAAGAACAGAAGTAATTTATTAATGGCAGACATTTGAATTTTAGAATTCATATCCTTCAGGAAAGCATGCTAATGCACAACTTGTTACTCTATCAATTTTCTAAGCTTATAAGAGCAATAATTAAAACCTGTCCTTATTTTTGCGACTTTGCCACCCCCCCCCCCCCCCCCAATTTATTTTTGGCTTTGTTCAGATTTCCCGTGCTAACAAGTTGAGAGGTATAGCTGTGGATAAAGAAAGTATGTCAATACATTCTATCATCCATTCCATTTATCCATTGTCTATACTACAGGTTTTTAAATTATTTAATTACAAAAAGTGCTATGACAGCAAAGTGTCAATTTGGACCTCCCAGATAATTTCAGACTAAGTATTGCCATTCACTACCACCTCTTCTAAGCAGTCTTTTAGTTAATGCAGTAGAATTTTAGAAGTAGTATGCACATACAGAACTGTATCTACAGTACTCTTACAACTTGGCAAACCTGTATATCCCATTTCACAGGGGAACATTGACAGTGACTGTTATTTAGTTGTATTGATGCCATGTTACAACAACCCTATATACATGGCTGACCTAATCTGAAGAAGTGCCATAGGCAAAGGGCTCCACAGCACCCCCCCCCCCCAATCAACTGCTAAGTATTTCACCCTACTGTACACATCCTATAGTGCCACCCCTGTTCTTTACCCATTTTGGGCTCCTCACACCATGCAAATTAATATTTTCTGTCTTTTCTCATGTTTTGCTTTACTCTTCAGCTTGTTCAAGAAGACACAGCCTTTTCTGTGGTCTGAAGTCTAGTTTATTTTTTATATGCAACCTTTTTTTAATCCAATGATGGTTTGAACAAAAACTGTGATTAAGAAAAGAAATTCACTGTTGATGTTTAAGTGTAATTTTCCTTCAGTCCTTTCAGCACACATTACCTGGCCAAGATAGCATAGTAATAGAGTAGGAAATAAGTTAACTAAGCCATAGAGTTATAGATGCTCTGAGGTGCATTTCAGAGCATTTTCACAACCTTTTGATCCTGTGGTGGCCTGAACAAAAATCATGAGTAAGAAAAAAAAAATCAGTCTTGTTTTTTTTCTTTCAGGGAAGACACCAATGTTGCCCAAGACTTATTGTTCAAAGCTGACAAAATAATACTTCACAATAAACTAACAAGATAAATGTTTAAGAGGCTACAAAAATCCTATCTGGGAATTCTGCCTGCTTTCTAAGCCCCCTACACCCAAAATAGACACCAGTAACTGTCTGACAGGGTTCAAAGGGCAACAAACGACTGCTGTCATACATGTATATATAGCAAGCCTCGACATTCCTCTTCTCTGCCCAAATAAGGCAGCTACCTGTATACTTGCATAATGTGTAATTTTGAATAAAGTGAAAAATTATGATCACAGTAATGTGTTCCAACTTGCTGCTCTTAAGCAGTAAAATGATCCTACACAAGCTATATTAACCTTCTTTGCTCACCTCTTAGGTCTGAGAGAAAAGTAAAAGAAACAATAAATGTACTGTCCTCAGCCCCTACACAAGCTATGAGGACCTCCTGTGTATGTCTCTGAGGTCTGATTGTGAGGAAAGTTAAAGAAGTAATGATCACACCATCCTCTAGCCTTCCCATAAGCTAGGGCAACCTTCTATCCATGCGTCTGACCAAGGCTGGTTTTACAATGAGTGTGGCAGTTGACAGTAGAGGCCACCACTATGTTCATGTCAAAATACATTTATATAGGCTGGGATGTGGGGGCGACCAGGCTACTAGATGTTCTAAAGGTCTGAATGTTCTGTGATGTATTTTATGCCTTATTTTTTGAAGAATAATTACTTTTTAACTGCATTTTTAGTACTACCAGGAAGAGTTATGCATGTGCCCAGCATTGCTCTGTGTGCAGAGGTGACCTCTGTCTGGTATATAAAGCAATCTCAGAACCTGCCTTGATGGGACTGCTGCATATCCACAAGTCAAGCTCCACTCAAGTAACCCGCACGCACAACGTCAGCCTTGTCTGTGGCATCAATAGGACTTGGTGGGACAGATTTGTGTCCCAGAGACTCCCCATTTTGTGAAATAGAATCCATCTCCACATCCAGCAGGGTACCTCATTAATGTGCAACCTGGATAACTGGATGGGGAACAGAAAATACAACCCTGGGATCCCACCTGTGTCCCTGCTGGACAATGGAATAGGGTGCTGACTTGTTGGAACATGGGCTAAATTCTTGGCTAATCTTGTAAGGGCCTCGGGGCCAGTAGCCTAGTGCCTTACTTTTGGGTGCTGGAGCAAACCAGAGCACATGAAAACACACACTCAGACAAGAAGGGCATTCAGACCCCATGCAGAAAAAGCTGTAGCCAAGTGAAGTCAGTCAGAGCAAAGAACTATGAAATAACCATTCTACTCACCATGTCACTGCGGCAGTGAGAAGTTGCTTTCACACACCTCCTCTTCTTGTAAAATCAAAAAAGCTTGCCACATATCATTTGCAAGGTCTATGTTTGTAATGGCAAGTGAAATAAATTATGGCCAACTTGTTACTCTTAAATACACTGTAACAATGTTCCTCCACAGTACATAAGCATAACACCAGTGCTAGTAATGTTTATGATAGAAAGTGAAAGAAATTATAGCCAGCTTGTTACTATTACACTGCAGCCCCCCCCCCCCCACACACACACACACATACACACACAATCATAAGCCAAAGCAATACTAGTTTACACAGATTTCAGCACTAGTATTGCCACACCAGGTCTGTGACTGTTGTTTGGCAATGTCTGGAGTAATGCATTACTGTCGGTCTCCCTGATTTCACAGAATGTCCTTGATTTTTTTCACATTTTTGTCCTGTCCCTCATAAGAAATTTGATTTGCTGGTAAATCACTTGTGATTACAGAGAGTCAGTAATGCCATAAAGTATAATTTGTATTGGCCCAAAAATGCATGTTGATGCAACATGTGTTATTCTGTTAACTCTTTAAGTGAATTACTGTAATGTTTCTAAAGTGTTTCTGGTCTTGATCTTTTATTCTGCCATTATTGTTGTCTTTGCCCAGAATTCTTAAGTAAATAAGTTGAGAGTTATAGTATCTGGTGTCCTGTCAGTATTTATAAAACTTCCTCAAATAAAAAAAAAAAAACATCCCTGAAGATTGGGAGAATCTGATCTCCTTAAAATCTCAGATAAACACTGAGATTGTTCAATCTGCTCTGCCAGTCTCTAGCTCTTAACATACCCATTCAGTGATTATTGGTTTTATTCTTAAAGGGTCACAGCACAACCCTGTTTAGGTTAAATCATATAATCCGAGAATTAATATTTTTTTTCTCCTCATTATCCTGCAAAGAGCAGCAGCTTTTTTGAGATGCCCACATAGAGATGTAAAACTTGCCTGTAGGTGATATGGTCAAGTAATATCACCAAGAAAGGGACATTGGTATTTGCTGGTACTGAATAGCCTGAAAACCCAGCCTACTTCTCTGACCTATAAAAGGATCAGTACCAATGCTCTACACACTCCAAGTTGGCCAGTATGTGCCTGCCATAAGGCTGAGTAGCCCTGGCTCAGTAAACTACTGACTTACCCGGACAGAATCACCTGAGATAGTACTGTTCAGTGAAAGTTGGATGTAGAATCAAACTATCTGCCAAAATGAGTTAAGGATTGCTGCAGTGCAGATAGATTCACTGGCAGGACTTGGTTTGGAACTGGTTGTCATGAAGGTAAGGCAGAAGCTGCATATTCTGTATTTTCAGGAGACAAGATAGAAGAACAGTTCAATGGAATTTCTTGCCTTATGATACAGGGACTACTGCTCATGAGTGGACAGAATGAAATAGTGTAGATATCATTGTGGGAGTCCATGTCACTGACAGAGTCATGATAATCAGACTGCAATGTAAAGATGGAGCAGTCTTGATAATGGCAACTTAACGCAGGATAAAACAAATTGGTGTGACACAACTGGATATGAAGATTGTTCACATGGCTTAGACAGCAGGAATAATGATTCTATCTGGCAGATGGTCTAATGGTAGCGGAGTCTGTACTTAAACAGAACATGTTGGAGAGACAGGTATGTTTCCCAAAGACTGCCCCACTCATGGAACAGACTTCCCATCCATGTGAAGCTGAGTTTATCTATTCCCAGTTTAAGTGCAAACTAGACCAGTAGATGGGGGGATATGAAATTTACACTGAGCCTGACACCCATGTCCCTTATGGACAAAGGTAGCTTATAAATGCCTGTCCCTCAATGTCCTACTTGGATACAGGACATCATTGTTCTTTTGGGAAATTTGGCTGTGCTTATATAGGCTCCCATGGTTATTAGCCTAGTAACAATCTATGAATTTATGAAAAACTAATACATGGCATCCCCAAGAGATACGGTCACAAAATCACAAATAACCATGCCAGCATGCAACTCGAGGGCACTGGGGTCAAATCAGAGAATGCAAGTTCATCCCTAGTTAAATGACTGGTCTCCAACATAAATGACTAATGGCCACAATCCAGTAAGTGATGAAGTGCTTTAGAGCCCCTTTATGTATCTGTAGAACAAGCCTTGTTCCCACTTTCTAAAAGAAAAGAAAGTCCCTATCATCCCTGTTCAAAAGGTTAAGAATCAAATCGCTGTCATGAAATGTTGGTAGTGAGAGATGGAGTTTACATTTTTTTGTTCTTGTACTGCTGGAACCTTCCAAAGGACACACATCTCTTGAAGGTCTTTGTGCCATTCCCTTGCTTGCTGACAGCAGTACAGTTGAAAGGACCACTCTAAAATCTGCAGTGTTGCAGAAAGGAAGACACAGAGAGACAAGTTGCAATGGATGAAAGAACGGGCCCACTTTAAAAGTTCACCTTATGGAAGCCCCATTTGATACCTGCACTGTCCAAATGTCCAACCTGATTGTTGTGGTAGGTAAAGAAGCTAACAATATATTAATGTTTTTGCATGATGTCCCCAGCATTCCCTGTTCTGCGGCCTCTGCCCCTGCACTCTCCTGCCTCTAAAGCTAAACTAGCTTGGTGAAAAGGAAACTTATTTAAGTCCCATTCCTCTGGCTTGGTGTAACCTTGGATATAGTATATAGTATATACAGATACATATCTGTATATATTCATATCTGTAGAGATCAATCAGTGGGGTGCCGAATGCAAAAAAAAAAATTGCAGCTCAGACCAGCATGAGCTAAATGTATCCTAACAGTCTCCCATGAACGTAATATTGTCTATTGTAGACCAAGTATAATAAATTAAGTTTGGTAATCAAAGACATACCCCACCCTAAAAATAATAAATAAAACACAAAGTTAGAATGTGGCCACTTTTTGATATGAAAACATCTATCTTAAAATTAAGACATACCTGCATCTTGAGCCTCTTGCAGAGTTAACATCCTGATTTTTATAAAGTCAATCAGTCAGTGTTTCTTGTGTGTAATACATGCCACAGAGTTCAGATTTAAGAATGATTTGTTTATACAATAAGATGTATCAAAATTTAAATTCACAAAGCCGATGTAGTTCTTATAGTTCAGTTTTGTTAAATGGCGTTTGATGTTTAATTAGCTTTTTTTTTGTTTTGGTTTAAGGCTGTTTTTCAAAATGTCAGAATCGAAAATGCTTTATTGATCCCGCAGGAAATTGGTTATGTTAAAAACTGCACAGATAAACATGGCACAACATAGGCTAAACACCAAAGTTACATAACTAGATATGATAGATACTATACTCACTTATGTTACCCCACAAATATAACAGCAATGCCTGACATAGGTACACTGTTGACCATAGCCAAACTATTAGATGAGTTTGATACCCCATATAGTAGTGACATGAAAGGGGAGCCTTTCATGATAATTACCACTCACACAAGAATATGGGGTATTGCACATTACAATGCTTTAACTAAGGTATAGAATATGGCATGAAGGATAATTGCACTGATGATTAATATTGCACTGAAAAAAGAGATAAAAGAGAGATAAAAAGGACTGGGAAACAATAAAAACATGGGTAAGAGTTTAACACTGAACTATGTGGTCTCCTTCAGTAGTGGGGGTGGTGCTAAGACTTTAGGAGGCATTATAGAGTCTGATGGCTGTGGGCAGGAAGGATTTCCTGTGACTTTATGCTCATCAGTCTCCCCCTAAAGGAACTTCTCTGTCCATCCACAACTCTGTTGAGTTGGTGGTCAATATTTTCTATGATGGACGTTAGTCACACTAACTTTCTTCTCTCAGCCACGGTTTTCAGGGTATCCAGTTCTTCACCAACTACTGAGCTAACCTTCCTTACCAATTTGTTGAGATTGTTTGCCTCAGCCTTCTTTATACTACTACCCTAGCATGTCACTGAGAAGAAGATAGCATTGGCCACTACAGTCTCATAGAACAGCCACAACATAGTGTTGCCGACTCCAAAGGATCTGACTCTTCATAGTAAATGCAGCCTACTCTGACCCTTTTTATATGTCACCTGTGAGTTTTTGGACCAGACCAGCTTACTGTCCAGGTGCACCTCCAAATACTTGTAGTCCTGAACAATCAACACTTCAGTCTCCCTAATTGCCAGAGGGTGACTGGGGGATGAGATTGTGATCTCCCTGGGTCTACTACCAGCTCCTTCATTTTACTGATGTTCAGCTGCAACTGATTAATCTCACACCAGCTGACAAAGCTGTCCACCACCCTCCTGTATTCCTCCTCGTCTCCATGCCTGATACTTCCTACTGTGACCAAGACATCTGAGAATTTCTGCAAGTGACAGCACTCAGTGTTATAGCTGAAGTCTGTGGTATATAGGGTGAAAAGGACAGGTGATAAAACTGTCTCCTGTGGTGCTCCAGTGCTACATAGCACTGTGTCAAACACACAGCCATGCAGTCACACATATTGGAGCCTATCGGTCAGATAATCCAGGATCCATGAAACTAAGGGAGCATCCACTCATCGCTGACAGCTTACTCCCCAGCCTGTCTAGTTGCATGGGGTTAAAGGCACTTAAGAAATCGAAGAATATGATTCTTAGGGATACTCATGGTTTGTCCAGATGACTGTATGCTCTAGCTATAAGGTGGATAATGGCATATTTGACCCCTATCTTCTGCTGGCATTCAAAGTGAAGTGAGACTAGTTCTGATCTAACATTGGGGAGAAGTACTTCCAGGACCAGCTTCTCAAGAACTTTCACGCAGTGTGACATGAGTGCCACTGACCTGTAATCTGAATTATCCACCAGGTGTGCCTTCTTTTGCATCAGAATCAGGCAGGATGTTTTCCAGTTTACCCAGAAACATTGCCTGGAATTGATGGATGGAGCAAAACTTGGGAGTGTGGGAGGATACAAACTAGAAGATGGTGTTCATTGTAATTTATTCTGAAAATGTCCTGCATTTCTGTGAGGAAAGGGCAGAGCTAAAGAGGCTCCAGTCTGCCAAATTATAGTGGTACAGCAGTGCTTATATTCAAGCAAAGGCACATAATACCTTGTATTACTTATTGCTTGTCTGCAATACTGTGTGCTTCCATCTTCATTTGTGAAGAGGTGCTCTACACATGCATACCTTTAATTTACTGTCATTGATTGGTTAGGCATAGTCTGTTTTCAGTGGAGACTCACAGTGTTATTTGTACTCAATATCATTACCATTGTCACCGACACCACCACAAGTACCACCACCACCATCAACATTTTCAAATTTCACAGTAATTACCATTATCACCCACACCACCACAAATACCACCACCACCATCAACATTTTCAAATTTCACAGTAATTACCATTATCACCCACACCACCACAAATACCACCACCACCATCAACATTTTCAAATCTTACAGTAATTACCATTATCACCCATACCACCACAAATACCACCACCACCAACATTTTCAAATCACTTGCCTTGGGGAGTGTCACATTGGTGGCAAGCAGAACAGGTTATTAAGCCAAACGTCCTATTCTCAGCAACAGTATCCATTGTATCCTGCAGTATCTCCAGGTGTTCCCAGGCAAATTGTAAGATATAATGCCTCCAATGTGTCTTGGGTCTACTCCAGATAGTCTTTCAGTGGGTTTTGCCAGGACACTTCCAGCTGGAGGTAACAATGGGCATCTTCACAAGGTGGCCAAAACATTGTAACTAATACTTTTTTACATGCAGGAGCAATGGCTGTGCTTTGAGGTCATCTCATCTTGCAGATTTCCTCACACTATCACAGACATTAAAACCTGCTGCCTGTATCCACAAACATATACTTTCATTAGCTACACAAAGCTCATGACCACAGTTAAGAATGAGGAGACAAAATGACCAGTAAACTGAGAGCTTCTTCCAAAGACTAATTTCTTGCTTCCCTATCACTGTCTAGTACAGTACCCGCAGTATTGTTATCACTGTACCAGTCTGCTGATCAGTCTCTCCATCCAGTCTACCTGCACTTGTGAACAAGACCTAGGTGTAGCTAGATATTCTGGCACACAGTGCTGTCCCCCTGATCTGCTGCCACTGTCAACTGTAAGTTGAAGTGCATAAATAAAATAAAAAGATTTGCCATAGAATGCTAAGACCTTTAGTGCTATAAAATACTCTTTTTTTTTTCCTTAAAAACTGTAGCAAACTGCTGACAGCTGCTATAGTTTATGCTACCCATGGAGGGCTAAAGCACTTCAGTTATTAAAAAAACCTTCTTTCATTTTTAAAACTATAGCAAACTACTTGCCACAATGTAGCAAGCAGCTGCTATAGTTTATGTCACACATGGGGTGCTTAGAGCCTTAAATCTGATCACAAATGCAATGCCTGTCTTCCTTGCTCTGCACTGCACTGAAGACCAATCAACATTTGCTGA
The DNA here is from genome assembly GCF_019279795.1 of Protopterus annectens. NCBI lineage: Eukaryota > Metazoa > Chordata > Ceratodontiformes > Protopteridae > Protopterus > Protopterus annectens. The sequence goes on from NC_056730.1 coordinate 9,805,640, forward strand.
TCACACTCCCTTAGTACTTTTGGCCTGAGACATTTCCCCCTTTGCCCCATCCTAGCTATGCTACTGGAATAAGATCCCAAGATATTTAAACTTCTTCATCTGAGGTAGCTAGTCCTTGCTCACATGGACAATGAAAACCATTCTTTTCTGGGAAAGAACCATGAGCTCTCATTCATTCCCCAATAGGGTACTTTCCCCTTCTCTTTTTTGGTAAGTTGCCATGGGATATTTTACATCCCTCGTAGCTATCACCATACCACCAGTATAGGTACAAAGAACCTTGGTTTAAGATGTCACCTGAAGTCACAAGTGTAAGACAGAATCTTTATTATTTATTTTTTTATTTATTTATCATATAATTGCAAATGACTAAGATCCTTTTTTTTAACTCTGTTGGTCCCCCTTGGGACATCAGCTAACACGCCTGGCTTCAAGTGACCTCTGTCCATGCTGGATCTGCCAACTCATCTCCTTACTCCCCTTGGACTTAATCTGGTATTGCTGGAGCAGGTCATGGATGCTGAAGGTGTCCTGGAGGCTCATCCAGCTCTGCTTCCATCCTTGGGAGGGTTCATTTTATGCCCTACCCACTTCCCTGCCCCACCTCCCATGCTCATTGAACACTCTGAGGGCAACTTCCCTGTTGGCACCATGCCTCCACTAAATGAGTATCATCAACAAACGTCCTGTCACCCAGGACGGGCATGCCCATCTCTCCCTGCTATTCTTTCAATCACTCAAGCAGTTAATTGAGCCCTGGTCAGCTGGGCTGTAGTCAAGGCTTTATCACTCTCTGCCAACAGTGACTCCACTCACTCTTTGGTCCTTTTTTCTCAAATAACCCCTTGATGTGACACAGAATGAGTGACAGCTATGGAGATTGTGTACCATAATATCTGCTCCTTTCAAGTGCATGGATCTAGAGTCGTTGAATCTCAGAAGTGTGCAAATAACTTTACGTTTCTGTTACCTTGCTTTGATATGGCAGAATATAAGGATCATTTGGCACAAAAATTATTGAATTACTGTTTCTCATAATGTTGTTGTGTACTTGTTAAGTGTGCAGTGGTACAAGCAGGATTCTCTGTATTGCGAGTTACCTTTTTCTCAGAAAAAAGGTTGTTAATTGCAAAATGATAATCTTCATCCTTTTGTCGTTGTTTTCCATTAGTAGTAATATACTGAAATATGGACCGAAAACATTTTGGAGATTACATAGAGTTTGCAGTGGCTGCACTTGTAGCAATTTCTGAGTGAAACACTAATGGACTCTTTTCAAATTAAATTGCTGCAGGGGAAGTTTTCCAAGATACAGCAATGTCAGAGTTGCAAACGTCTCACATTGACAGCTATACTCTGGGCCCAATTTGGAAGTTGGCACAGAAGTTTAAGGCTGAGAACTCTTAATGAGATGTTTACTGTAGTTCAGGGTTTGATTCCCTCATCCTCCACATGTCTAACTGTGCGACATTTTGCATATCACTTAACCAGATCATCCTGAGCTGGGTCTGAAAAAGATCTGTGGAGATCGTGTTCTACCCTGTATGTGGGTGTGTAAACACCTGGAAGCTTTTACTTCATATAAAAAATCAAGTTTTGATGTTTGCCCTCAGAAACAGTCAGGCTTTGAATTCCTGTGCAAACTTCTGATTTTCAATTATATATGAAACTCAAAATCCTGACAAAAAAAAAATCTGTCACTTCACCCATTCAAGAAAAGTAAGTATGACCTAGCTGTGTGGCATAAAGGGATAAAGCCCTATTTATTTATTTATTTATTTATTTATTTATCCTTTGTTGACTAGGTTAGACCCACTAGGCAAGCGGCCTGTTTTCAGGGGAGACCCAAAGTGGTATTTATAGTACTACTAGGGGAAATTTGACCAGGGCATCAGGGAACTTCCCCTACTCTGGGTTTTAAAGCTCAAGAAATTCAGTGTTTTATACATACTGGACAGAAACTTTTTGTGACTTTACATTTGAAAATGATGGGCTGATGATGACATTTCTGGAATTGTGTGACAAAAAGAAGGACATTTATTCATGGAACAATCATTTTTTTCAGGTAGTAACTTAAATGTTAAAAAAAGTTACTTTGCAGTTTAGAATTGATAAAGTGGAAGAATATGCTGTTAAAAATGCATACAAGGGCCTGTGTGAAACTATTAATAAGTCTGTAAAAAATAGAGATGAGAGAAACTTATGGAATGGAGGTTGGAGGTTGGAAGTTGTTTTGAAATGGGGAAAAAATATGGTGAAATACTTGTCAGCTGTTATTTTTATGGCTGGTTATAGTGGGACATTAAGATATGCTGACCAGTCTAAATCATGTTTCTTTTGTGGGGACTTTTCTCATTTAATTAATGAGCGTGACAAGGTGCAATGTAACCCATGTGGGAAGTAAGAATCTGCAGCAAGAATGTATGTGCCTGAATGTGGGTAGTGTAGGAAAATGACACTTTTGTATGGACTGTCAAGAGTAAACAGTAAATAATATAAAAGAAATAGAAAGAGAAGCATACATGAGGAAGAACAACAAGAGGCTAGACAAAGGGTGAAATAGGTGAAGAAGAAACTGTAGAAGAAGCAGAAAAAATATGGAGGGAAAAATGAGGAGAGCGACTCCATGCGGAAAATGAGATCAGGACTAGGGACTGATACTAATATATTTTAAGTTCTAGTCAGTGAAAAATCTGATTCTGAGGATCAAGGATTATAGGGATATAAACCTAGGGAAATATTAATTTGGGGAAGAGCTAAAATAAGAAAAAGAAGATTAAAAAATATTTCCCCTAACCTTAAAAAGGGAAAAGCAATAACTTTATAGTACATTGAGTAAATGTGAACAATACTATTAACACTGTAAGAAGGTTAGGGATACTGGAAGGGTGTGCTAAATGTGATGTGAATGCTGTTCTTTTAGAGAATGTAAGATTCCTGGCAAGTGAAGAAAAAGACTGCAAATATAAAAACTGTGGAGTGGAAATATAATATGGAACTGAATGTTGTTCTGGAGTGGCCGTGTTGTGTAAAAAAAACTGAAAATACTAAATGTAACACTGGTAAGGATGGGAATTTTAACTGTTGTAAATGTAAGGTGGATAGAACATGCTTACAAAATTATAGCATTTTATGCATATATAACTAACAAAGAAAGAGAAAATATCTTTCATCAAATATTAGACTATGCAATGGTTGACATGAAAATTATTTCAAGTGACTTTGTTATTTAAGGGGAAAATGTAAAAAGAAAAGGAAAGCTATAAAAATATACAAAAAGTAATAAAACGTGGTAAATTAACTGCGTGGAACAAAATTTAATGGGCCTACAGAAGTGGGTACTTGGATCTAAAACTGAATATTTTGTATTATCAGAAGGTTTGGGGGCAGCAGATGGTGGCACTGTTGTGACGTGTTTTTTTTTTTCAGACCATTTAAAAATGTAGATGAAGATGATGGAAAGAAGGGAGCATATTAAAATAGGAAAGGGGGAAAAATCATAAATGAGAGATCATAGGATGAAATTGGTGAGTGGGAAGTATTGCAGTTATGGGAGGGTCATAAAACAATGAAGGACGTCTATAAAAAGTGGTCTGAATGGTGGATTGAATTAAAAAGAAGTATAAAAAGTATTTTATTCAATGGCAGGTTGGTGTCAAAAAAATAAGAGAAAGTAACGTATGGGAAAATGAATAGAAACGTTTTAAAGAATTTAGAGAATAATACAAGATAGTATTAAAATATGGAAAAAGAAACGTTATCTATTTATTTTTATTTTTTCATTTGTTAAACAGGTTAGTCTGACTGGGGCCCAGACAGCTCTTTTTCAGCAGAGATCTAAGGAGAAAAGCTCCAGGGAAGTAATAAAAAAAAACTAGAAATTTAATAAGGGAAATGAAAAATGTAAAAAGAACACAAAATAAAATTATAAGTATTGTACTACAGCGTGTGAAAAATTGTATAAGATTAAAAAGAAGGAAAACAAGAGAGAATGGAAAGTAAAAAAAAAATCCAGAATAAGTTAAAGAAAATTTTGAAAAATAAATTACTGTTAGTGGATTGGATGAAGTACTTTGGACAGTAAATGCTGATTCAGTATTAGGCCCAGATAGGTTATGGAATGTGCAAGAAAGTTGTAGATTGGCAAAGAGAGTATTCTGTAAATGTACTGAATGCTTGGTTGAGGGAAGGGTTTGCTTATGAAGAGATGTGTAGTGGAGTATTAAAATTTATATGGAAGGAAGACGAGAAGAATGAAATAAACAATGGGCACCCATCACATTAAATAACACAGATTTTATGTTTGTTATTAGAACAGCGCAGAGGAGAATGCAAAGAAAGGTGAGGGATATTATGGAGAAAAGTACATATGGTATAAAAGGGAACGGATGTCAAGAATTGTTACTGGTTGTGAGAGAAATTGGGGATAATATTTTAAGTAAAGGGAAGGATGTGAAGCTCATGATGAGTGATGTTATAAAGGCATTTTGATGCTTTGTGGGATTTATGGAGAAGTATGGGATAGGTAGTAGAATTAGGAGAGTGAATATGTCAGCATATCAGAATAACAGGGTGAGAGTGTTACTAAATGGGTGGCTGAGTAAAGAAATATGCATGAAGTGTGGGATAAGACAAGGATGTCCCATGAGTGGAATATTGTTTGTATTCGTAAATGATTGTGATAGTAAGTGAAATACCTTATAAAATGAAAGATGCTAGATATGTCTGATGGACCTCCTGCATATCCACAAAACAAACAGCAACAGAATTACCCATTCTAAAGACTTAAATCTTGCCTGTGATATAAAGAAGACCTGCTGGACAGACAAGTATGTATCCCAGAAACTACCCTGTCCATGGAACAGGCTCCCCATCCTTCTGAAGCAGAGTTCCTCCCTAAACTAATTCAAGTCCAACTTGGACAATTGGATGAGGTACAGAAAATTCATCCCTGGTTTTGCACTTATGTCTCTAATGGACACAGGCAAGGGTCTATATTAGATGAGCGACTGTTCCGATGTTCAAATCATAGATGGTCGACATCATATGATCGAACGTCGGAAAGGTCGAAGGTGAAAGTTAATGCCTTTTCATGCGCAGAATAGGAAATTTTCCCTTTCTGCACTGAAGTGCGTTCTCGGAGTTGGTATATTTAATTAGGGGGTGTGTGGGGGATGTGGGAGGTGCAGGGGGCTTGCCCCCCTGCTCAGAGCAGTAAGGTAAGTTTTTTTTAATTTTATTATATAGTCGATGTTTTGAACTTCGCTCATATGAGGCTCGAAGTTTTGAAACTTCGACTATGTAATATAGACCCACAGGCAGCCTGTAAATGTTTCATCTCCCAGGCCCCCGCCTATAAATGTTTCATCTCCCAACCCCTGCTTACACTTATCAAGGGTATCAGAACTTGTCAGAGATTTGGGATTCATGGCTAGGCTTAAAAAGGCCTTTGTGGTGATTAGCCTAGTAAACAGCTTTGAAACTATGTGATGTAGAAGGAGCTAGAGATTCCAGTAGTTCTGACATACACAAATGATACAGCTTTAGGTGCTAAGAATAAAATATGGATGAAAGAAGTGTTGGTTTACCTGAATGGATGTTTAAAGTAAATGGGAATGACACTGAATAAAGATAAAAGTTAAGGGTTTGGCTGATATGGTGAAAATTGGGGGAGTGTACTTTTCAACGAATGAGGCATCTTTGTTAGGGATAAAATTTGGGGAAAATGATGAAAGGGTTTGATAAAAGAAATGAGAGAAATATGCCTTCTGTGGAGGATGTGTAGATTAGCATTCAAGAAAATAATTTATCTGGTGAACACTGTATAAATGGGTAAATTAGCATATCTGGCAAATGTTTATATGATCCCACAAAAATATGAAAAGCAAATTGTGCAATTGGTAGGGTTTTTTTGTCATATGGGGTTCAAAATTAAACCTAGCGAAGAGGTGTGCTGCATATGATATAATAAACCTCCAGATACTGTACCCAACCCAGTTTGTTTTCATCAAGTATAGATCATGTCTACTCAACCTGGTGGACTTCTTTGAGAAGGTCACCAAAACAATGGATAATGGCAAAATGGTTCACACTGTCTACCTTGACCTGGCCAAGTCATTTGACACAATACCCCACTCGGGCATTGTTGACAAATTCAAGCAGTTAAGTACAAACTCTTATGTCACCTGGTGGATAGCCAACTAGCTCACAGACAGGACCCAGGAAGTTAGAGTTGAGAAGTCTACATCTACAGTGAGGCCAGTCATAAGTGGAGTCCCTCAGAGATTGGTCCTAGGACAGTTCCTTTTTGGCATTTACTTCTCAAAAGTCAAGTCCAATGTCACTGGCCTCTGGCTGTCTAAATTTGCAGATGATTGCAAGTTAGGACTGCATTCATCAGATCTGTAATTGAGTACAATGCCCTCTTTGGTATGTACTTAACCAGGCATATCCAACAATTGAAACTTCCACAGAGGTTCCTCACTAAAAGAATACAAGGCATAAGTAACCTGTCCTATGCAGACTCCCTCAAGGCCCTATCCCTGTATTCTGTCTCCTAAAGGCTGTTGAGGGGAGATCTATGCCTGGTATACAGGACAAGACCCCACTCTAATGGACCTCCTGCATATCTGCAAACCAAACATCACCAGAATTACCCATTCTAAAGGCTTAAACCTTGCCTGTGATATAAATAGGACCTGCTGAAGAGAAAGGTATGTATCACAGAGTGCCCACTCTCTGGAACAGGCTCCCCATCCATGGAAGCAGAGTTCCTCCCTAACCCAATTCAAGTGTAACCTGAATTGGTCTCAGTTGGAAAGAGGGGAGCTCAGGTTGCCATTTCAGAGGTACTGTCCCAACATCATGTACCACACTGATAAAACACATTAATTATGATACCCCGATGATGGTTAATTCCTTCAGTAATGACTTCAGTACTTTCACATGGATCTCATCCACTTCTACAGCCTTGCCACAGTGGAACTGATTAATTACTGTTGTGATCTCATCTACAGAAATGCATCTGCTACCAGTTTGTTTTCAGAATTGCCTGTTTAAATAAAAAAGGCATGTTTTCTAGACTCAAGAAGTTTCTCAGAATGTTCTTTCCACTTCCCAGCATTGTCCTCAGCTGAGGTCAGGAGAACCCCTCTACCTTTGCCGAGAACAACCTTGGTAATGCAAACCTCAGTCACTGGGTGGTTTGTACAACCTGTTTTAGACCAGTTTTAGACCTGTTTGAGGCCATCCAAAAGTTATGCTCCATAGCCTAAACAAACTTCTTCACCTGGTCAAATCTGAAGCCCCATCCCCTTCTTCCATTGCATGGAAGGCCTCTTTATTTAACTTAATAGCATCCCTCACAACTCCTGATGTTCATCAACAATTCCTACAGTAAACACTGTGACAAACACCAGTCACATTTCTGTCACAGTTCCTGCACCCCCCCACCCCCGCACACACACATACTGCTGAGGTCTTGAGCAGGGTCCAGTCAGACTGCAAATCCCTAACCCCTCTGTGGAATACTGCATCACTGTAAAAGAGTCTGTATCACATATCACAGTTTTTACGACACTCTTACCAATCTCAAATTCTAAGGCCTACAATTTTCCTACTAGCAGTTTTTCTTCCTGTTTATCTCACTATTCTGCGCACCTTCCTTGCACTTCCATCATATTGCTTACCTAATTAAAGACCATATGATAGGACTACCCCATGTTACTTGTCTTGGAACTACTGGAAGGCTTTTTGGTCCCTTACTTGGAGAGATCATTCTCTTGAATCTTGGCTAACTCTGCTTAAAGATCAGAAAAAATACTCATCCCTCCCTGCCCTCTTTATTTTATTCTGACACAGAACAAGCAATACTGTACATATACTGTTTTCTTACCTTGCAATAGTTATTAGTTTTTTGTATGTGTTGCCTTCTTGTGTCCATATTACACTTTGGCTACTAATATTGCACTTATCTTGTTTTTTTCTTTTTTTTAGCTTGTGTTATTTGCAGTCTTTCTTTTAATGACTTTCATTTATTGTACAGGATTTAAATATGCTGCAAATGTGGTGGAACTTTTTTCCCAGGCTTCTACTGTAAATAGGCCTGAACTGAAAATAATGAAGGAAGGACAGAGGGAAAGGAATGAAAGAATGGAGGAAGGACAGAGGGAAAGGAATGAGAGAATGGAGGAAGGACAGAGGGAAAAGAATGAAAGAATGGAGGAAGGACAGAGGGAAAAGAATGAAAGAATGGAGGAAGGACAGAGGGAAAGGAATGAGAGAATGGAGGAAGGACAGAGGGAAAAGAATGAAAGAATGGAGGAAGGACAGAGGGAAAGGAATGAAAGAATGGAGGAAGGACAGAGGGAAAGGAATGAGAGAATGGAGGAAGGACAGAGGGAAAGGAATGAGAGAATGGAGGAAGGACAGAGGGAAAGGAATGAAAGAATGGAGGAAGGACAGAGGGAAAGGAATGAGAGAATGGAGGAAGGACAGAGGGAAAGGAATGAGAGAATGGAGGAAGGAACAAGAAAGACAGAAATAAAGAGGAAAAAGAAAGGAATGATAGAAGGAAACCCTTTGGCTTGTCTGCATGTAGGGTAACATTCTTTTCTACAGTATGTTTATTACAACACTGATACAACACTGAACTAGACCACTGTCATTCCATAGGTTTTACTTCTCTAATAGCTTACTTATTAGCCCACGGTAAGATTTAGTTTTTTGTTTGCACAGCCATTTTACGTGTTACATTTACAGTATGTCTTACATCTAGTATGTATCTGCTTCTTGCTTGCAAAGATTCAGATTTCATTTCATGTGAGGAGTTGCAGATTATAACAGGGGTGATTTGATTAGTGGCCCAAGGCCCACAGCTTCAGGGGGGCCCATTTCCAGCCACAAAGTATATACAATAAAAGTGAAACTTTTGTTATGTTCAGCAGAAGTGCTAACTCATTTTAGTTAGCTTATATTGCAGAATACAGTAATTGCTACCAAAGAGAAGATAAACAGTTTTATTTAGTTTTAAAAAGTTAAATGGCACTGCAAGTATTTCTTTCTCTTTACTTACAGTGCCTTTGACTCGCATATGAGCACAGCATGAGCCCACATGCCATGAGGAGCACTTGGCACTATTATATTTATTTTAGTTTAAAAAAATTAAACTGCACAGCAAGTATTTTCTTCTATTAACTCATGATGCCTACCACTACTTACATGCATGCAGGGTGGGTCAGCGACACTGTAAAAAACACTTAAGGCTATATTAATTATTTTAGTTAAAAAAAAAAAAAAAGTTAAAATGCACTGCGAGTATTATATTCAGTTAACTCATTGTGCCTGCCTGACTAAGCTGATCGATAAATTGTAAGCAATCGGCTTATTACATTGTGATCTACATCCCCCTGCTCTGTCTTTTAGGGCAGCACCACAACTCCTCTGTAGAATCAAAGGGAAAATAAATAAATTAAAAAAAAACGGACTTCACAGTAATAAGCCGATCGATGCATTCATGTAAGCGATTGGCTTATTACAGTGGGCTCTACATCCCCTGCTCTGTCGTTTAGAGCAGCACCACAACCCCTCTGTAGAATCAAAGAAAAATAAATAAATTAAAAAAAAAAAAAAAAAAAAAAAAATGGACTTCACAGTAATAAGCCGATCGATACATTCATGTAAGCTATCGGCTTATTACAGTGTGCTCTACATCCCCTGCTCTGTCCTCTAGTGCAGCACCACAACCCCTCTGTGGAATCAAAGAAAAAAAAAAGAAAAATGGACTTCACATTGATAAGCCGATCGGTACATTGTAAGCGATCAGCTTATTACATTGTGATCTACATCCCCCTGCTCTGTCTTTTAGGGCAGCACCACAACCCCTCTGTAGAATAAAATAAAAAATAAATAAATTAAGAAAAAAAAAATGGACTTCACATTGTAAGCTTATTAAGGCAGCAGCCTGACCCATCTGAAGAAGCAAACCCCGCCAAAAAAAAAAAAAAAAAAATGAAATGGACTTCAAACAGTAATAAGCCGATCCATACATTGTAAGCGATCGGCTTATTACAGTTAGACCTACATCCAGGGAAGAAAAGTAAAGTGGATGTTCCTTTAGCTGGCACCCTAGATGGCCAGATGCATGACACACACACACACACACACACACACACACACACACACACACACACACACACACACACACACACATGTCTCTTATACACACAGACACGCAGACATTCTGCTTGCTTACACACCAATTCATTCTTTCATGCTCACACACAAGCATACAGCAGTCTTTTCTGTATTCACACAGTCTCAGAGATACATACTGCTATCACACACGCACTGTAGATTCTCTCATATACTGGCAGCTCTTGTTCAGGCACACACATTCACCCTAATTTCTGAATTCAAAAACACACACATTCTGCTTTCACGGACACAAACTTTTCTACATTTACATATACATACTGCTTTCAGCCACGCATTCACTCACACACATGCAGACAGAAGCACTCATACACATACATGCATGCACTGTATCAGGGTAGTTGGACACCGATATTGTATAGCAATTTTAGTAAGGAGGCATTGGATACAAAACCCTGAAAATAACTAATAATACATTTACACAATGCTAAGAAAGTTGAGGAGAACAAAAGGAAAACAAATACGGCTTTAAACTTTAGCGGCAGAATTGTGGGTAGATAGTTGTATCCAGTCCAGACAGTTAAATCAACTTACCGAAACAATTATGGAAAATTATGTATGTTCACCACGGATTTTGCCTGCTGTTTTGCTGGAGAAATTACTGGATACAATGCTGTTTTCACTCCGGATGGAAACAGTGGATGGAATTAAGTTCCGCAACAACTTTTTGAGTAGTTTATAGCAGCTGATAAGTGGATCGGGCTACGTAATGGTGATGTCACAGTGTGGGAGGATCAGCATGAGAGGGGAACTACTGATTTGACTGTGTCGAAGGTATGTCAGGAAAGTGCAGACCAACTCCATCTGAAAGACTGCAATACCAATGATTGGGGGGTGGGCTTTCCTGCCCTATGCTAGGGAAAGGCAGAAATGTAGAACTGACAAACTTCTTTGTCTGTTCTGGTAACTGCTGATTGCTGGGACGAGTTAACAGGGAAAGAAAAAGACTCGCGGTTGAGTTAAATTGTTGTTGAGCCCGGAGTTTTCCTTTAAGGAAACGTTAGAGCTGTTTTATTTATTTTAGTTTAAAATAAGTTAAATAGTTCTGTAAGTATTTTCTTCTGATAACTTGCAGTAGCTAAGACTTGTTGGCTCACAACATGGACCAGGTATATTGTGAGCAGCAGTTAGGACTGTTACATTTATTTTACTTAAAAAAAAGTTACAGTTCAACCAGTGTTTTCTTCTGCTTGCTTGTAATGCCTGTGAAGGACAGACCAACTAAGCCGTGATCAGTTCAGAGCATTTTATTAATTTATTTAAAGTTAAAATAAAGTATTTATTTTAACTTAAAATATTTTAAGTTAAAATAAACTTTTAAGTTAAAGTAAAATAAAATATTTAAACTTAAAACAAAAAAGAAACCCTATTGGTTACAGTTTTTATTGTTTCATACCCTCTTACTCCATACCCTAGGTGTTCATCCTTAGCACTGTATAAAGCTTTTATGCTATTCACACCAGTTTATGCACTTCTAACTAAATGCAAACCTTATTTTCATTGTATCTACACTAGAAGATTTTAGTATAATGTCTATAGATATTAGATGCCTTTTAAAACATTTCCATGTCCATCCTGACAAAACTGTTAGTTATATCTTGTAAGATTGTTTTCTAAGATATCTAGGTTTATAGTAACATATGTTGTCTTTAAAATTGTTAGTTGTATACATTCTACTCATTGGTAATTTCATGTTTTAAATGTCATTGATGGTGTATCTACCATATGAAAATAATGATAAAAGATTTAAAAAAAAAATAAGTCTTTAAATAAATAGCTAAAGAAAGAAATAAACAGCCTTCAGCAACCCTACCAGATGCAGCGTTAGGCTCACTGCCTTCCCTTGATTCACTGGGGCAGCAATGAGTAGCAGGTTAGAAAGCCCAGCAATGTTAAATAGTTATGGATGAAGGATAACAGACTGACATAGAAATGTGCTAGTTTTTTCAGCAGGTAACCAGATAAGCAGGGGAGGGGCATATCTCTCAACTGTCGCTGTTTTCACAGAATGTCTCTGATTTTACTTCAGATTTTTGCCCTATCTATCATAAACATTTTGATTTCTGAGCCATCACTGTGGATTACATGCAGTCAATGATTTCAGTCAGTAGAGCTTCATACTTCTTATTGTTCAAAAAATGCATGTTGATGCAAAACCAGTTGTTACTAACTTTTGAAGTTAATTACAATAGTATTTAAACATTGTCCATGTTTTGGGGGCCTTTGCTCCCTTCCCCATTATGTTTGGCTTTGTCCCAGATTTTTGAGAAAAGTACTGGGGGGTATGGACTGAAGTCGAAAATTAAGTTAGTGAGTACAAGTTTGAACTCCCAGAAAGGATTTAAACTTTGTAATGAAGAGGATTATTGTACCTGGAGGCTACAACATATTATTTAGGAGCATACCTGTCAGATGTCCCTTTTTTGCAGAACTTCCCTGATTTTGCCACAAAGCATTGCCTTGTCTTTTTAAATTTTTTGATTTTCTGGTAAATTATTGTAGATTACTATCAATCAATAACACCAGGCATTAGAGTTTCACACTTCTCAGGGTTCAGTCTCTTACAGACTCCTCCATGGAGATTTATGTCTAGGCTTTCTTGCCATGAAAGATTCAATCCTGCTTGATCTCCTATTCCTTCTCAGAACTAATGGCACATCATATACTCATCTGAAGGAAGCAACCCTTCATCATCAGATACATAAGGCATGTTGGTGTGATAGATTCATATTTCAGTGGATCCCTCCCCTCTGGAACAAACTACCACTGCATGTCAAGCAGATTATCACCCTCGCCAGCTTCGAGGTAAACCTAGATAATTGGATGGGTAATCTCAGATTTTCTCCCACTCTAGACTGATTGCTAGTACTTACCTATGAACCTGTGAACCTAAAGTGCATGTTCGTATAAAACCTGTGTTCTGTTAACTTTTTAAGTAAACCAGAAGAATATTTAAAAATTATCCCTGATTTTGGGCCTTTGTCGCCATACTCTTGACATTTTTTGGCATGGTCTAAAATTCTGGAGCAAAGAAGTCGAGTGGTATGTTTAGGAATGATAGATACTATTGAAGGATATGCTAAAATATTGTGTGACTCCAGATGGATATACATGCATGCAAGGACTGGTTACACCATTGCACAGATTTATTAGGGTGGAGAAGTTGATTGTTTTCCTGCCAGAACTGGTAAGGATTATTATTGTTTGTTTTTTTGATGTTTTCATAACTACTTTTAATGATCGTGTTCTTTATCCTGTTTCTGGATTCATTAAAGTGAGCTTCAGATTTTAGAGGAATTGGAGTTCTTATTTGATTTATACTGTTTCCACAGCCTTTGTCTTAAGGACAATATGGTTTTAATATTATTAGTATGGTACTGTGTCAGTTTTTGAATGCTAGATGTTGGATTGGCCAAAAAGCAACTTCAACTAACTAAAAACTTAAATATTCTAACCAATAATAATCATAAAATCCATGGCAATCATGTACATGAGTACCTCGCAGGGTAAGCAGTGCCAAGTTCCACCTAAATCATGAATATTCATGTTGATGTTTTTACCAGCCACATGAATATTCAACGGGTATTCGGCACATATCTCAAGGGGCACTACAACTGCCTAATGTAGTTAGTTTTTTATGTTTTTCCTGGAACCCCACACCCCTTGCAAATTTAATATACCAACTCAGAGATTGCACTACATTGAGGAAAAGGATAAATTATATATATGGTGTATGTCAATCACTCGAGTCATGCCCACACCATGCCCACATTTGTGCAAACCGGCCTGCGAGGTACACATGTACAGCCTCACCAAATCCACTTTACCAAACTTCCCATTCTGTAAGGTAAAATTTACTTTGCACCCACGGCACCTGCATTAATATTATGTAATGCATGGAGTACTGCAGTTACACTTTGAAAAATGGCAAAAATAAAACCTGATTAAGCACTTTTTTAATATCAGTAATATGGTTAACAATCTTTGTTTAAGCACCTCTGAGTGCTGTTAAGATTTGATCTTGCACTAGGAATTAATAGAGGACAGTATTACACAGCAAAGAACAGCAGAAAATAAAACAACTTTTAGAACTGTTAGTATGTCACTCTACCATACATAAACAAAAGTGTGGTGGAATGAAGGAGCTAGTGGGTTTTAAAACTAGGAGTTCTACAGAGTGGCACTTAGTTTTTCCCTGCTGTCTGTTTGAGGTGTGTGTGTGTGTGTGTGTGTGTGTGTGTGTGTGTGTGTGTGTGTGTGTGTGCATGCGTGCATGCGTCTGTGTGTGCATGCGTGTGTGTGCGTGTGTGCGTGTGTGCGTGTGTGTGTGTGTGTGTGTGTGTGTGTGTGTGTGTGTGTGTGTGTGTATGTGTGTGGCATCAATGTCTTAAGCACATTCCTTGACATATGCAAGAACATGACATGCAACAAATGGAACTTCCACAGAGATACCTTCCTAAAAGGATACAATGCCTAAACAACATGCCCTACATGGACTGACTTAAAGCCCTGTCACTATACTCAGTATCCTACAGACTGCCAAGAGTTGACCTATGTCTGGCAGCTGACTCATTACTGATAGATTTACTGCACACTGGCAAGTCAAATAGCATCATAAATACTCGAACTAGGAATCAAAACCTATTCTGCAACATCAACACAACGATTCGGAGAGATAGATATATCTTGCTGAGGGTAGTGCTACTCTGGAACAGATTCTTCATCATGCAAAGAAAGCTCATCCCTGTCAGATATATCTTGCTGAGGGTAGTGCTACTCTGGAACAGATTCTTCATCATGCAAAGAAAGCTCATCCCTGTCCATATTCAAATGCAACTTGGATCTATGGATGGGTAATGGAAAAGTTTCCCTAGGACTTTTCCCTGTAAAACTAATGGACAGAGGCTGCTCCTAAATGCTTTATTCCATGCACGGGTCCCCTCAAATTATCTGTGATGTAATCCCAGTTATTCTCACTAGAGACAATATATAATTATCGACCATAGAATGGGTAAGGCCAATCGAACACCAAATAAGATAGGATAATTCAAGCACCAAAAGAGAAAGTGGGTAGGCTTAAAATGGCCTGCAAGGGCAGATAGCCTACTATTTACTTATGATCCTATTTAGTTCTGTGTAATGATAACACTGCCAATGGTGTTGATGGCTTTAGCCAGGTCAATGTATGCCATGTGTACTACTTGGCCACCATCTACCATTTCTGTAACTCTTTCAAAGACGTTTATCATATTTAATAAACAGGATCTAGACTTCTCCAAGCCAAACTGCTGCATGTCAAATCTAATAAGATTCATGGCATCATAGCTTATGAGGTTAGGTTTAAGTCCTCATAGCTTCCTAAATCAGTCGCAGCATTGCTCTTGTGCACCACTGTTACCTGACAACCCTACAACAGCTTACACTCAGGGCAGCACACCCTTTGTCCCACCTACTTACAACTTTGTAAGATTTGCACACATTTGCAATTCTCTCTTATCCCTTGTTTCACCAGTGTTTTTTATTGATTTAAATATTCTGATGTGATAATTTGGCTATTATTTGTTAACAGATTTTATTTCATTTCCCACTGAAAAAACTAATAAAATCTAAAGCTAACACTCAAGCACATGTTGCTTCATCAAACAATACATGTGATTTAAAACCATCTTGAAAGATAACTCAAAAGAAGATGTGCATTTATGCATGGTCCTAGAAAACAAGTATGGTGGGAAGGGGCCCATGGACTGAAAACAGTCCAGGGTCCAAGGCGCACTTAATCTGCCATTACATGTGTGAGTGAGTGAAGTTTGCATAAAATATTTGCTGCTAAAAATTATAGAATTTGACAGTACTTCACAACTGTATTCACATATGCAACAAATGCTCATAACTTGAACATTGCTTTTAATATTTGTTTCATACAATTACCCTGAAAACAAAATCAGACTGTATTTTCAACAGGTGAAAAGAAAGTGACCTCACAGTTTATGGGAATGTGTGTTTGGGTCATATTATTGAAACCTTTATTTGTGCATGTTTTGAACATAGTAGTATAGGGTAATCCTGTCATAGGTTTAAAAAAACAAATCCAGTACTTGCATTTATTCAGTTCCCTTAGGGAATGGGTTTAGGCTGTATTAAAAGTGCAAGATTACTGAACCTCAGAGCCATAGTCACTAGCAAGTGCCTCATGATCGTGAATGTCTCTGACTTGTAAAGTTTTGCATATTTACAGACTCTGTGTTCGTACGGTTGTGAATATTATCATTGGAGAGCAGATTGTGCAAATCTGCTTGTGGAATGGAATGTGGTGGGCTACTGACATGAATGCCTGATCTACTATTGCATGTAGATGGTGACTGGCACTTCTAGCACTGTACTAAGAGATTGCCCCACAATGCACGTACTCGAGTCATACACAGTATAAGCATATATATTAGTGATGCCACTTATTACACAGAAAATAGTTTCTGTACTACATGAAGGAAATTCTCAGCTAGCGGAACTACCACAACATTTACTTTTTAATTAGAAAGTAAAACAAACAACTACACATCTTTAAGGGTGTTCTTTTTCAACAACACCCTTACATCCCTGTGTGCATGCATAGATGCATACAATACATGCATATCTATTATTTGTAATTCTGCACTTGGAATGGAGCAGATATTTCTGTAAGGTGCTGGCACATTACGGCAGGCTACTTGCAATAGAACAGAATGCTTCTGCCTGCTGCTGCTGTATGTTGCAGATTTTCAACATAAAATTCCTGCATTTTTTGTCTGTGTGTGTGTGTAATTACCTAGTTAAGAATGGCAGGTTAGTTCATTCAACCAGGCTCAAACCCTATACCTTGGCTATAGAAGACGAGCCTGCATCCTCTACACCAATCATACCTCTAAACTTCCCAATACAAGAAATCTGGACAAAGCCTTAATGGGAGGACAAATGCACAAAAATATGGACAGATTTTGAATACTGTTCTTATAAACTTAGAATGTTGTTAGAATAACAGGTTTTGTGTTAGCTTGTATTTTCTGAAAGGTATGAAGTCTGAAACTCAAATGTAGGTCATTATTTAGTGTCTTTAATTCTTTGTAGTGTGACAGAAAAAAACACAGATTTTAAGAGGAGCAGACCAAAAATATGAGGCAAAAATATGGTCATTCTGCAGAAATCTGGACAATTGAGAGGTACGATCACATCAACTACCTCAGTGCATTTTCAAGGAACTGTGAGCTTCAAGGGAAGAGAAGTTTACTGTTGCTCATGCTTTCAATATGCAACTGTTTTGTTTAGCAAATGGTCATCATTGTGCTAATGAGAGTGCATGCACTGTTAGTAGCACAACAGGTGGCATACTTGTTTTTGATGCAGAAGGCTCTGGGTTCTAGTCACACACTATCTAGATGGATTTTTGATACTTTGTTGTACTTTAAAGGAGGTGAAGGTAGTGGAGTCCTGAGTTTATCCTCCTTTGGATGAGATGCCTACTAATTATGAATGTGTTGTTGGTTTGCCATTCCCTACTGCAATATTAGCAGCTTACTGTTTTTTTTTTTATGTAATATAGGCACTGTACTCTTCAAGGGCAACAGGCACTAAATTTGTAGATGAAATACTGAAATGTAAAGTTGCTTGCAAGCATAAACCTCTTCATTACAGATCTTTTTAATGTGGAATTATTCAGGTGACTTTTATTTTTGCAGAGATTGCGCATTATTGACTAATATTGGTCGATTGCAATGACAGCAGTTTGAGTGGCCTTTTATATTTGAATATTCTGAAATTGGCAGTTTTGTCATTATTGGTTCATATGTTTTGTTACAGTGCTTACTGGAAAAATGTTCCAAACTACAAATTTAAAACATACTCTAACAAGAGGTGCTGTGTTCTACAAGGTATATGTTTGCATCCATTGTCCTAAAATTGTGTGCAAGGGCCTTATGGTTTAAAACAACCCAAAGGTAAACTTTATCTGCCAATGGTCAGATGCATTTTCTTTGAATGTTGTTTTCAATGCTGTTTCAATGAATGTGAGTTTCAAGGGCAGATAAGTTTACTGTTAATGCCATGTCTGTTTTCATTGTGAGACTGTATTGTTTAGCAAATGTCTATCAATGTTTATGCTATAAAATTTGAAATACAAGTTTTAAATTAAATGCAAATGCCTGTAATCACTGTAAGAGTAAAAAGAAAATAGTACACACACTGGCGTGTTTGAATGTTTATGTTAAATGGGGAGAAATAGCCAAGTAATAGGACACTGGAATGGCTGCAGGGTGGGGGAGATGCTGTGGGGGTGCTGTTGTGTGTCTGTGATTGTCCCTGTCTGATATGATGCCCTGACTATCTTGTCAAATAACGCTATGGAAAGTTATTGTAAGAAAGGGTATAATCTAAAGAATAAAGTGAATGATTAATCCTATTTTATTTAATTGTTGTTTAAAAATGCTGTGAAGGAAAACTAAGGAAAAGCTTAAATGTCTTAAAGCCAATATGCCAGCTATGATGGATAAAAGAAGATAAACAGTCAGTGTAGCCATGTAAGTATATCATATTTGCTCAGTATAACCTTTCTATAAATTAATGTTTATTTCTATTTAGTGTCCTGATGACTTTTCAGTTAGTCTAAAATTATTCCTTCGGTCTTTTACTTCTTGATTTTTTTCTCACAGCTAAAGTCGCACTGGTAGGTCATACATTTCCTGCCTCTGTGTTACTTACCGGCTTGTGAAAGGGAATCATATACACCATTTAAAGTCTTCAGCAACAAGAGGAAAGTAAGAGTCCTAATTAATACAAATGACTGTACTGCTAGTAGTAATACTCAAGTGTAAAGGGACTTTAACACAGTTTGTAGTACAGATATTAAACTGTATACTTTTGGGAGAGTACAGGAAGACACCATTAAAAAATATCCTCAGTTTACCATTTGCAAAGTAAAGCTGAGTTATGTTAAAAGATAAAGTACATCAGTTTTAGAGGAATGAAAATGCCTTAAAGAAGATACAACTCCAGTGGTAAATTCCATCATAATATGACACTAAAACTTGAAAACAACTGAGAGATGATGTTAGAGTTCATAATAAGAAGCAGGAAAGCCAGTCTTTTTTAAAATCATTATATATAGGTGTCATTTAAAAGTTGTCAGAAATAATTTAAAGTGAGAGTACAAAGCTTAACACTGAAATTGCTAGAAGTAAAGGCAATGCAACATCTTTCTGTATATGTTTAATCTCCACCTATGACAGGACTGGAGATTAAACCACTTGCTTTGATAGCAAGGAAGTAAGTGGTCACAAAGACCATTATATTTGAATGATTGCTGTAGCATCAGAGGGACTGTACTGTGTGAAAACCTCAGCTAAAATAAATATTGAGAAATTGTGCATTGAAGATGATGTTGCAAAGATAACATATTGAATTAATATTCCAGCAAAGGAAATTTGAAAGAAAAGATTACTTAAGTACTGCTTTTAATTAAAAAAAAATATTTTTCAAATACCTGATCATTAAGAAAAGGTTATAATCATATGAATACTGAAAGACTGACTTGCTTATTACAGAGTTATAGGGAAGGACTTACTGCATAGAAACTCATGTTGTGTGTGTGTGTGTGTGTGTGTGTGTGTGTGTGTGTGTGTGTGTGTGTGTGTGTGTGTGTGTGTTTGTGTGTGTATGCCTGAGCATGAAACCATAAGGGAAACATGAATGAAGTAAAACTGATAAAATTACGTATTTTGCATACCAAGTGGGTTAATAAGAAACAATTAGCATGCAGCATTATGTAGAATATCATGGTGACTGCTGATGCACATTGAGAGGGCAGCTAGGAGACAAAAGTAGCCTGACCATGCTACTGCAGAAATATTGTGGTGTGCATGGAATGCAGATAACAGCATATTGACAAGCAAATGATTGTCAGCATGTTAATGAAAGCCATTCCATATGCAAATGATGAAATCCAACATGGTGGAGTATTTCAGAGTTGTATACACATAGTGAGAAGAGCTGCAGTGATGATCTGTTCTGAACACCAGGACTTTCCAGTAAACACGGTGTGATACAAGGAGCAGCATCAGCATTACCAGAGCAGTATGTGTTAACAGCTGCTGCTGAAGACAATGCCCATGGTGCTGACTGTTGTCATCCTTCACATCACAGACAGGTTCACCAGCAGCTATCATATCATCACTGACAGCATCCATATTGCCATTAGGACCCCAGCTTCTCCACATGGCATCCAGAATATTGACAAGAATGGCTTCTGATCCTTCAACTACCAGGTGTTGCATAATGCACAGGGTATTATATACAATGTGTCTATATAACATGTAGTCAGTTCCTACAATTTCCATAGCTGTCATGCATGCAACCTATGCCAGTGTTTTCTGCAGGGTGACTTTCCATTTGGTCATCTAGTTGGTGGATGCACACGCACACTACCAGCTAGCACTCTGCATATGTTGATCTCATAAATGTATGCAGCAGGGCACTTGTACTAGTAGCCACTGTTGTGTGTCATAGGTGATGTAGACTATGCTTTGGATCTATGGCTAATGCCCCTTATCTGAAGCCTGAGACCACAGCAGACATTGTGTATGACACTGTAATATTACAGGCACTGAACAGTATCAGTCATGATGGAATTCATTCAAAATGTTACTTAAAGTCTTTATCTGCCAGGTAATTACCTAGGGACTGTCACATGACTATCTTTAATGTTGTGATTTGCTGTTTCAAAACATAATGTGTTCCATAGGACTGCTTTTAAGTGTGTGGTGTATTACATTTTATTACTCCTGATGAAGTTCATTACACTTCATGAATGAATGTACTCAATTTTTAATAACGTTGTTTTCCTTGTTAAGAAGTATATTTTAGAGCATGTGTTCACACTCATAAAGGCTTGCTTGTGCAACTTGGGTACATCTGGTGGCTTAATGTAGTACTTACCAAAAACCTGCTGTAGGATATTCTTGGTCTGCAGAGGAAAGGCGGTAGGAAAAGATTTAAACAATGGAGGAGTTAATACAGAAAGACAGAATACCCAAGGCCCAATGACAAGGCTACTTAGTACTAGGGGAGACCAGGAAAAACAATTCCGAAAGAGCAATAGGGGAAAAGGTTAGGTAGGAAAGTAGGGCAAAAGTAGAGAGGATTGCACCCTGGAGGAAACAAAAGAAAAAGGAAAGAGGAAAAAGAAGGGGGAAAAAAAGAAAGGGGAAGAGGTTAGGGAGGTGAATGACCAGACTTATGAAGCTTTAAGGGAAAGAATAGACAAGAGTGAAGAAGAGTCAATGAAAAAGAAAGAAAAGGAAGGAAGAAATAGTGTAGCTAGGGTAGGGGGAAGGAGACAGCCACCCTGGACCCAAAGTCTAACTAGATGAATGACTTCTTCTGGAGTTGTACGCTAGTGAGTTTATGTGCTTGGAGCTGAGTGCTTCCCTAAAATGCCCTTATAAGTGTTGGGGATAGCAAGTGAAAATGAGGAGCAAAATGTTGAACCCGAACAGGATATCTTGTTGACTTGTCATTGTTTAAAGCCAAACAACAGACTCACGACTTGTTTTGGTAACTGTTTGATGGAGCCGCTAGGGATCGGTGGATTAGTCAGGTTGCTTCAGGAATCCATGAAGCCCAGTTCTTGGCTGACCGTGTTTTGGAAGCACCTCTGTACTGCTTGAAGACTTTGCAAAAAGGCCCTGGGGCAGCTATGTTTCCAGCTTTTACTACAGGGTTGTCACCATTTCTTCGAACTCAATCGCAGCATATAGGACCTCTTTTTTAGTTCTATTTGTCTTGTGCTTTGGTTGATATCTTTTTTGGTTCTATTTGTCTTGTGCTTTGGTTGGATTTTTGCAATGGAACTGTATGCAACCTAAGGGTTCCATCCAACCATTTGTTTATTTGATGGTGAGGAAATATATTCATCTTTGGTCTGTTGTTGTTACAGACCTTGGGGCAAAGATAATTTGCACTGCTTGGCAGCAAGTGTATGTTCCTATTCAGTCCATGTATGCTACAGGCCTTGGGGCTAAGGTAATCAATATATGCTAACTAGCCATTACTTTGTGAACTTCCAGCTGCAAAAAGTATAATTTTTCTGTTCTCATTGTGGTTGGAACGGGGATTGTATGCCTTATAATTGCTCATTTATACACTGCTGAAACTACATACTTATGTTTGGCTTTGGATGGATTTTTGGATGGACTTTCTTGGTACCCTGAACTTTGTTTACCTGCTTGAACTATTTTACTTTCAGCATGTCTTCAGTTTATATAATTGATATATTGTGTGTTTACTGGTCTATGATTAACACTTATTGAGCTATATGTAACATTTTATCTACAACTAGCATCAGTACCTGGTTATTTCTTACCCACCAGATATACTTTCATACATTTCTTTTGGTTTGATTGCTATTTATATATATATATATATATATATATATATATATATATATATATGGGTCTACTACCAGAGATCAAAATTACACTATTTCGAAATCCGGTAGTAGATGCCCACTTATGCGAAAGTGCACTTCACTGAAAGTGCACTTTCGCGAACACCCCTTGAGCGAATGGTTATGGACCTTAGTGTTAGGGCTTGGGTTAAGGATAGTGGATAGCTAGTAGGGCTATCCACTATCCTTCACCCAAGCTCTTACCCTAAGGTGGATGACTACCGCACCCTAGTGGAGGAAATTGTATGTCCTCCATGGTGCAGTAGTCACGGACCTATGTCCTCCACTGTGGTGCGGTAGTCACAGACCTTAGGGTTAGGGCTTGGGTTAAGGATAATGGATACCTAGTAGGGCCATCCACTATCCTTAACCCAAGCCCTAACCCTAAGGTCCGTGACTACTGCACCACAGTGGAGGACATTGCCTGTCCGTTCTAGTGGTGTTTGCGAAAGTGCACTTTCGGTGAAGTGCACTTTCGCGTTAGTGGGTATCTACTACCGGATTTCAAAATAGTGTATATATATATATATATATATATATATATATATATATATATATATATATATATAGATAGATAGAGAGATATTTATGCATGCTGAGCAGAATTGCTGCATGTACATTTTCAATTTGGAGCAACCTTTTTACTGAATGTTCAGCTGAATTGCTGTATGCTAGTTGCTAATTTGGAGTAATATTTTTTTTATTCATATAATTTATTTTTTCATTGGTTATATATAATACCCA
Organism: Protopterus annectens; assembly: GCF_019279795.1. Classification (NCBI taxonomy): domain Eukaryota; kingdom Metazoa; phylum Chordata; order Ceratodontiformes; family Protopteridae; genus Protopterus; species Protopterus annectens. The sequence continues at coordinate 9,829,065 of NC_056730.1, forward strand.
TGGTGAGTAGAATTGCTACAGGGTATGTGCTTTTTATAATTTTTATTCTTGATTGTTGTGAACTAATTCTGAAATGAAAACACATGCTGAGCAGAATTTTTGCATGGATGGATGTTGATTACTTTTGCTAGGACATACTGAGATCAGGTGTTCTATCGTTGCTATAGTGCTTTTATATTTTCAGTACATTTTCCATGTACAGCTATGGTATGTTTATTTGTATTTATGTATATATAGGTCATAAGGACGTTTGTTTTTGGTTTATGGAAGACTTTTATGACCAGTGACCAACTGTATTTAATGCAGCTAAGGCAAAGGGAAACTGGTAAAGACAGTAGCTATAGTAAAGGATATTAGCTAAATACTTTTAATTGGTAAAAATACATATTACTTACTTCTGACCACACTATAGCTACTAATTACACCCTTTTACCCACAACTACACCTCTATCATCACATAGCCTAGTACTCAAACATAAATCACAGACAGCATGCATATCACACTAACATCTCTCTCACTATTCCTCACAACACTAGCCTACATCATATCCATACATACTAATATATCACTAGACAACACTACATTCCACACAACAAATGTTTCCACATCTACTAAAACACACATAAACTTTTTCATCTTCTCTACAATATTTAATGATATCACAATACTGTATATACACAAGGCTTAGTTATCAAGATGCAATACTAGAAAATCAGCACCTAAATCCAGCATAGCATTAACTCACAATCAAACACATTTTATCTTTAACAAAAAGGCTTCTCTCCGGAGATATACACCCAATCCCAGGTCCGCTCAAAGCTATACTCATATCTAAACCGATATCTGATATATTAATCTTAATATCAACACAAGGAGTATATCTAACAAAATACCTGACCTGCATGCATTCATAACCCACTACACTCGTGACATACTGACCATAACAGAAACATGGCTAAAATCGAGTAACCAAAATGAAGAGATACTCCCTCCAGGTTATAATATCTTAAGAATGGATTGAATGGATAGAAAATGAAGCAGAGTCACAATACTCTTTAAAAGCATGCTAAACCTAAAACCTCTTCAAACCCCTCTACCTAAATTTAATAATGCCAGAACCCTTGCGTCTGTCCTGTATATTAACAAAACAAAAAAAAAATTCTCTGCTGTTACATCCCTCCAGGAAATAACTCTCCTGTAATTGAGGAAATCCTACAATGGACTAGAGATAATCTCCCCCATGAAACAATCCTACTAGGCTACTTGAATACTGACTGGTTGGCCTGCAATTCCAACAGCCCCACTAAACAAATAAATCTGTATGGGTTCTCTAAACTTATTCAAGAATCCACTATAGCAGACAAAAAATCCCCAAAAGAATCCATCCCTGATTGGACACTGGCCAATAGCCCTAAGCAAAGCTACTTTAAAGACTGTCTACCAGATAGTCTTAGTGACCACCACCCTACATTCCTACTATGCAAACGTACAAACATACCCAAGCCCATAACTTATAGACAAATCCGAAATGACCACAACCTAAACCCCCAGGATCTAAACACTATTTAAAACAATGTAACTGGGAGCCACTACTTTCCCTTGGTTTAGACCAGGCAGTTGACTACTTTAATAGCACCTTCACTGATGTTCTTAATAGAGTCGCCCCAATCAGGAAAATTAGAGTTGACTAATTATGCACCATGACTAAGTAGGGACACAAGAGCCCTACTAAAGTTCAGAGATAAGGCCTGGAAAATCTGGAAGATGGATAACACCATCCAAACCAAACTACCAACAGCTTAGGAATCAGGCCAAAATACAAACTAAACTTGATAAACAGAACTTCTTTCTTACTGTCCAAACAAAACACTCAAAAAATCCTCAAAGGTTTTGGCAAGCTATCAACTCCCTACTTAAACCAGGCAAAACTACTGCTCCAGCTCCCAACTCCACCAATAACAGTATGGACATAGCCTCTCAATTTAACCACCACATTGCAGAATCCATAATGGCACTATCCAGCCAATTGTCCAAAAACAACCCTCCACATATCCCAGCCAAGTGTCTACATAACATTTCCCCTTACTCTCTCACCTGTTCTCACCTCCAAAATAAAAAAAACTACTTCTGAAATTAAAACCTACCACCCTTGCAGCTGAACTTCCTAAAACTAGCTGCAGAATACTTATCCTACCCCATTTCCATCCTCATAAACTGCTCCATAAAAGAATCCTACAGCCCTCAACTGTGGAAAGTGTCTTACATTTTTCCTCTTCATAAGGGCGGCAATTCCTACGACTTCTCTAATTACCATCCTATACCTATTCTGTCTCCCCTCTCCAAGCTGCTAGAGAAATGTATTCACTCTTAAGTCATGCATTTCCTATGGTCTCACACTCCCTAATATTAGATTCACTAGCATCCCTATCCTTTGCCCCTTCTACTATTGCCTGGTTCAAGAACTATCTAGCTGATGGGCAACACTCTGTCCAATGGCAAGGGGCAATATCTCCTCTACTTCCAACTTTCATAAGCATACCACAAGGCTCAGTACTGGGCCCACTTCTATTTTCTAACTTTAATAATCTACATATCTCCACCCAGCATGCCACACTCATACAGTAAGCAGATGATTCAACTTTAATCTGCTCAGCCCCATCTCTTTCCACTCTCCAACAACAGACCCAGGAATCCTTTAGCTCTGTGGAAAGTTGGATTGCAAATATCCAACTCATCCTGAACCCTAATAAAACTAAATTGCTTTTATTTACCCCCAACAAATCACAGTCTGCTCCTCTTTCCTTTTCTTTTACTTCCAAAAATGGTACTATCATTCCTCCTTCTGCCCATACCAAACTCCTCGGTGTTGAGATTGACAAAAACCTTCTCTCTGATGTCCATGTCTCTCAAACCATCAAAAAGGTTCACAAAAAATGAGTTCACTATACAGACACAAAAACATCCTATCTGATCGAGCACAGATCACCCTAGCCCAAACTCATCTATTGTCCACATTAATGTATGCAGCACCAGTTCTTACCCATATCAGAAAACTTGACCTTGATAAACGTGAGTCATGCTATAATAATATTGCTAAATTTGCTAACAAAGCCACCTTCAGATCCCATCATTGTCTAGCTCTAAGGGAGTTAAAATGGTTAGAATTTCCTCAACTACTAAATTACCACCAGCTGGTCATTGTCTATAACATTCTGAAGTATCCTGACAAAACCCTATCACTAAGTCAACTACTTACCTACTATGCAACAAATCGCACACTCCACTCTAGTGATAAATCACTTCTATGCATTTCTAGGGCTAACAACACTGCTGGTGAAGTACTATTCTCCCACACCATTGCTAGAAACTGGAACAACCTCCCCCTATCGACTGTTTGCCACTACAGATTAAAAGTAGAGCAGCCCTTTTTTAAACTTAAGTGCTGTAGCAATCCATCTGTGTTATATTTGTAGTATAAACTGCAGCAACCACTTGCTACAAATGTATCCAGCTATACCAAGTTTCAGATCAGGGGCACCTCTGTCAGTAAGCTAACTATAGCAATATGTAAGGAGAAAGGGTACCAGGTTTCACCAGTATTAGATAGGAACAGAAATATACAAAACTTACAAAAAGGGAAGGTTATCTTAGCAAACAAATTGAAGCAGGTATTTTTTATAATGCACTTAGTGTGATCAAAGAGTTCTATGCTAGTTTTCAACAAATGTCCCAGAACTTAAGATATAGAGACACAGGCAGCCAGTACACCATGTATACAGCAGGAGTGCACGACGCCACAACATGTATAAAGTAATAACATAGTATTTCAAGGAAATGAATCATACATTTTATATGCTTTTTACATTCATTTCTGCCAACATTTAGACTGCTGTCATGAGTTGCAACCATTTGTTCACTACCAGAGACTATATGGCAAATGGCTAGGGTAAGAGCCAACAAGAGGGAGTTGTTATTCAGGCAGAGATTAAGGTTGCTTTATTGCAGCTAGCCACAGACCATCAGCACAATGTGTCAGGAAGCATGATGAGGCCACAGACCATCAGTACAAGGTGTCAGGGGGCATCATAGGGCCACAGACCATCAGCACAATGTGTCAGGAAGCATGATGAGGCCACAGACCATCAGTACAAGGTGCCAGGGGGCCTCATAGGGCCACAGACCATCAGCACAATGTGTCAAGAAGCATGATGAGGCCACAGACTATCAGTACAAGGTGTTTGGGCGCATGATAGGGTCACAGACCATCAGCACAATGTGGCAGTATGCATGATGAGGCCACAGACCATTGGTACAAGGTGTCAGCAGTCATGATGAGGCCACAGATCATCAGTACAAGGTGTCAGGTGGCCATCATAGGGCCACAGACCATCAGCACAATATGTTAGGAAGCATGATGAGGCAACAGACCATCAGTACAAGGTGTCAGGGGGCATCAGACCATCTGCACAATGTGTCAGGAAGCATGATGAGGCCACAGATCATCAGTACAAGGTGTCAGGGAGCATGATGAGGCCACAGACCATTATCACAATGTGTCAGGAAGTATGATGAGGCCACAGACCATCAGTACAAGGTATCAGGGGGCATCATAAGGCCACAGACCATCAGTACAATGTGTCAGGAAGCATGATGAGGCCACAGGCCATCAGTACAAGCTGTCAGGTGGCATCATAGGGCCACAGACCATCAGCACAATGTGTTAGGAAGCATGGTGAGGCCACAGACCATCGGTACAAGGTGTCAGGGGGCATGATGAGGCCACAGACCATCAGCACAAGGTATCAGGGGGCATCATAGGGCTACAGACCATCAGCACAAGGTGTCAGGGGGCACAATGGGCAGATGGCAATCAGGTAATAGCGTTGTACTAGCATTCAGAAATGAATGCCGATATGCTATGTGGATGTAATATAATTAAACATTTTTGGAATAATGTTAATTCTTTCTTACAGGCTCTTTTTAATGATACTTTTTTACTTCAATAAATCCTTAATTTTATTTACTATACCAGTTCCTTTAAGTATTAAGAAAGTTGATTATTCTCTTCTTTGGTCCCTTCTAACAATCACAAGAAAAGTGATAACAAGAAACTGGAAAAGCAGTTCTGGTCCAACAATGAAAGAATTTTATAACATTGCAATTGAAACTTGTCATATGGAAATTTTAGCAATCAAAGAAAGGACCACTAGACAAAATTCTTCATTAAACTGGTGGATGAAACCCAATAGACTACTGAAAATAAGGAAAAACGTCCAAAAAGACCACTGCAACTAAAGAAAAAACAAACCAATGTACCAAAACCAGTAACAGCAACAGGCTGTTAAAAAAATCATACAGGAACAGATTCTTCCTTAAAAAACACCAGGCTGTTTAATAATCCACTTAGAACAACTAAGCTCTTTCACCAGATAATGTCAGGCTTCTTCAGAGTTGTTCACAAAGTTACACAAAGGCATTTAAATACTGTCCCCAAGAAAACCTTCAGCGAATCATTAAGACCTCATTGAAATTAAATAACACAATTAAAGACACAGCATAACTTTTAAAAAATACAATAGAAAAATTCCTATACCTTATATTCAAACTTGATGTTTAAAAATACAAAGCCAAAAAGGTGATTCAAACAATTTGATCTTGTCTTATTTTCAAAAAAGGCTTGATGGATATAAAATCATTCAAGCCCGGTGCCATCATGGCATTCAAACGCAACTGCCATTTAGACTCCTTGGCTTCCAATAAGATTTTAACATCACCACCTCTTTCATTGACTGAAACTTTGTCGATCACAAAAAATATAAATTTATTAAAATCAACACACTTGATGGTATGCACGAACAAGGCATTATGTACATCTTTATTTTTTATTGCCTTCAAATGTTCTCCGATCCTGTCCCTCAATCTCCAAGTGGTTTTTCCCACATAAAACCTGGGACAGGAAAGGCAACTAGCAATATACACCACCATGGATGAATTACAATTGCATTTACCTGGGCACTGTATAGAAGATTCGTAACTAGCTATGGTCATAATAAGGACATAAGGTTACCAATGTATTTGTTTATGAGTTCCATGATGATACATTCCATGGCTTTGTAGACCAGGCTCGTCAGACTAATAGGGCAATAGTTCCCAGGATCAGTGGTGGCTCCTCCTTTGTGGAGTGAGTTAACTGTTGCTGTGTGCCATTCAGTGGGCACAAAACCCGAAGTGTGACTATGACTGAACATGGTGCTTAGGTGGAGAGCCAGTTTGTTCTGAAGTTCATGTAAAATGCAGCCTGGGATGTTGTCCAGTCCCATGGATGCTGTGTTTTTGGTTTTAGACAGTGCAGCTTTTACCTGAATAGATGTGAATACAGGGACTCTGCATTCTTCCTGTATAGATATGAACCCTTTAGGGGGTGAGAGGGCGGTAAAGTTAGCACTGAACCTATCTGCCAGGATGTTGGCAATATCAGTTGGTTCTGTAATTTTCATGCCATTGTGCTGTAACTCAGAGGAGATTTGGGTGTTGCCATTGTGATTCTTGGCATAACTATAGAATGCTTTGTGGTTGCCCTTAGAATCAGTGGTGATTTTGTTTTCGTAGCTAGCTTTGGAGGATCTTATAAGGGATCTCAACTTTTTACTGAGGCTGACCAGGGAGCTCCTCCACTCATGGGATTTTACCCTCTTTTGCAACAGTTTCTTCCTTCTGTTGTAGGATTTGTTTATGGCATGGGACCACCAGATTGGCTTCCTTTTTTTAGAGGATAGCATCTTGGCTCTGTTTGGGATAGCATGATCCATGCACTCGTGTAAATGCTTATAAAATGCATTTGTGTAGGATTCAACAGTCGTAACTGTATTGTCAATCTACATGGGTGTCATGACGTTTGCCACTTCTGTCTTAAGAAGTATGAAGTTGGCATTGGAGAATTTTTTTACCATGGTTTCCTTAATGGTGGGTGGGGGTGGGATGCAGATATCTAGGGTGATTAGCTTATGGTCAGATCTGACCAACGAGGAGTTGATTTCAGGTGTGGGACACCAGTCACTCATGTTGGTAATGACTATGTCTAGGATATTGTTGCCCCTGGTGGGGGTGTGGATAAGTTGATCCAGGGCACTGGAATTTCACTTCACTAGTTGAGTGAAGGAGTTGGTACATGAGTAGTTGTCCTAGTTAATGGTGGAGTAGTTGAAATCGCCCATTATTAGGGTGTTTGGTTGAACCCTAATATTTTCCAGCATATCAAGAAAAGAGGAGTGGGAATCCTGGGGCATGGTGGGGGATCTGTAGCAAGCTGCAATTTGGATTGCAGTTTTGCCCAGAGTTAGTTGCACTTGGATAACCTCGGATGCATTATGCTGTGCAACTAGCCTGGAGGTGTGGATATCCTTAATTAATATGGACACACCTCCGCCTTTGGTGTTCTGGTCCAGGTTAGATGGCCAAAAAGTGTGTTATGAGTTATAGCCTGGTAATGCAAGGGTGCTCTCTAGAGCCTTCAACCAGGTCTCAGTCACTGCACAGATGTCAACGTTCTCCATTTTAAGGATTGCCTCGAGTGAGTGCATTTTGACATTTAGACTTCTAGCATTGAGTAGCATTACCCTCAGTTTTTGCTTGGCTGTTCGAGTTACGGTGGTGACTTTGTCATTTCAACCTTGCCTAAAAAGGCACTATAGGGG
>NC_056730.1:9841759-9901759 GCF_019279795.1 Protopterus annectens
AAAGACACAGGCCTTTCTTTCCAACTTCCACTAGGTTTTTTCCTATTATTTCTCTCTCTCTGTTACCAACATAGAGCACTACGTACTTTAGGAACTGCGCCTCTTTTATCTCATCTATTCCCTCCTCTCCCCTTCTCTTTTCCTAATCTTACTCCCGCTCACTTTTTGTTGTTGCACCTGAGTCCCAACACTGCAGCCACATCTCTGGCATTAACATGCAGTCCTTCTCTATATGACACAAATTGAGAGTTATCTCTTTTTCATCCAGCATTTATGAATTGTGTCTGACTTCCACTGCCAGCTCCTAGGCCACTAGAATAAGCAAGCCTGGGGATAGTGGGCAACCCTACCTGGTCCCCCTCTCTATCCTTCTCACTTCAGATATTTCTCTGTTTATGAGCATTTCATATTCTGGGTCTTCATATATGGTCTGCATCCAATGTATGAACCTTTGCCCTCTTGGCATAATACCAAACTACTAAATCTCTGTCCAGCAGAGGCATCTTTAGCAGTGGCTAAGCCCACATTTAGCTATAGTACAGTACAAGTGTGAAACATGCCAGCTACTAAGGAGTCTGGGTAAGTTATTTTTTTGAAACTAAATTAGGCAAATGCAGATTTGACTGAAAATGCATTCAAAGACTCTATACTTTGTTTGTGGGGCTTTGTTCTCCATACACCCCATACAGCAAGCTGTACCTATTATAATCAACTCCAGAGTCAATGAAAAATATGGATACACAGAACAGTTTTCAGTGCAGTGACCTACTCACAGTAGTTGACATTTTTATCAACCTGGCCAAATTTGCCAGTGTGCATACCTGATTACTGAAGAACTGTCTGTCCACAGGTGCTTTTACTGGCCATGTGTGGATATATATGATCGTCAAGGAAGCGTACGAGATTGAGTCTAGTTGTAGATATGGATGATGTGAAGCAAGTTTTGATCAAAATGCCAAACTTCAAATTTCATTCTGCACTATGTGCACTAGTTGAGTACCCAGAACCAAATGCAAATGTTATTACAAAAAGATTCAGATAAGCCCTTGGGAATACAAATTAAATGAATACTGTATAATAAGTTATGCCTAACATTTTTAATTATACAGCTATCAAAGATTACACAGAGTAGTCCATGGGAATATAATAGTTTTAAATAAACCTTTGTCTGGAGATGAGGAGAATGCTACACTAGTCTCATATATTTGGTTACTGTACAAATGCTTCTTACCTTATATATGGGGAAATGACTGGGCTAGTGTTCTGTTTGTGAAGAATGGGGTAGAATAAGAAAAGGTTATAAGAAACTCAGGTACTGGATTAAAAATCAGATGCTAGAGGGGTTCGAGTCATTGGATTTATGGATGATGTGGGCACAGTCTCCCTTTAATGATTCCCCACTTAATGGTCCTGTGGAATCCTTCCAAATTTGTTCCTTATCCAAGTCATATGGTGGCTGAAGTGTACATTTTTCAGCTGACATCACTGCTGCTCGGTAAGTTCTCTTCTTCTGAGATTAATTGATCTTAGAGGTGGTTACATAAATAAGGGGTATGTGAGAGACAGGAGTATGTGCAAATTCCACCACAAAAGAATACTGCTTTTAGTGATTTGTCATATGACTTTTCAAAATACATAAGTCATTAGAAAATATATTCAGAACCCGGGGTGGTGGTGCTGCGGTAGCATTGTCGCCTCACAGTAAGACGCTGTCTGGTTCGATTCTCAGCTAGAGTGTCTTCTGTGTGGAAATATGCGTGAATGGGCGTACCTTCATTGAAGGTTGTGTGTCAGGGCTGGCAACTCGGCACGTAAAAATCAACTACCAATCATTAGCAAACCAGAGTTCCGCTGTGGCGACCCCTAACCGGGAAAAGCCGAAAGACACAAACAAATTCAATGAAGTGTGAAATGGGCTTGGAGGGTTATTACCTTGATGGGTTTCATTTGTCACTATTTTATTTTTCTGAAGTTCAGCAGTCATTTTTGTTATTTTAGTCTTTCTAAAAATATCCATGTCTGGTCATTTTAAAGGATATTAGCAAATATAGGTCTTTACTGTTATAAAAATACAGTGGTTAAACAACTACTGCATTCCAGAGCAGACACGGTAATTATTGTTAGAGTAGTAATTTGTTTATAGATATTGATTCGGAATTTTCTTAACTAGAACAAAGGTTTTTTATACTCCTATAATACACATTGTGACTATTACCGCTGCAACATCCAGTAAGGCTTAATTAGGATTGCCTTACGTATTCTGAAGGCTGTTTTGCATTTCTGAACATTATATATGATTGAATACCTTCTTTTTTAGTCAGAATAAAAAATTATGCCATATTGTTCTTATCTGCTATACATTTAACAGATGCGAGAGCTGTGTTTATATTTAGGGGGACGTCACTTATGGACCTCACACATGCACCTTGCATTTTAAATTATGCTTTATTCAGCTGTCTAGAACAGGATTAATTTGCTCTGGGTAGCCTTAACTAATCCTCACGATTTCATTCCTTACTCAGCAGGACAAAGCATGCTGACAAGCATTTTAACTGTAGTTTTAAATAGTGCTTCATGTTCTTTTGTTTCTCTGTATTTAATGGACATTAAATACACTTGGAATGTCTCCTTGATTTACACATATGTGGTAGGGACCATTACAAAACTTTATGACTGTATGCTTCGGTCTACATTACTGTCACAATTCATTTGTGTTCTACAGTACTATTCAGCGGATGAAAGGAACGTTAAGTGCATCGTACATTTTTAAGATAGCACTTAAAGTCTGCAGTGTAATCACAACAAGTCCACACAAAGGCCTGTGAAAATTTATTGCTAACTAGCTTTTTTATTTTACTTGAAATGGTGTTAAAAAAAGAAAAGGGAGAGACACTGCTGCCTCTCTTTCTGATTCAAATGAAATAATATACTTTTAATTTTCAGCTGCCACAAAAATATATAAACATTCAGAGGAGAAATAATGTTGATCTAAGAAGACATACAGCAGGCATAGGTGTGCAGAGATCCCAAAGCAGATATATACATTCTTGCAAGTCCGTTAACATAGAATAGGTGTATTACACGCTATCTCATATTTATGGAGCAAGTTATCTTTATACATGACAACATTAGTTGATCTTGGTTTAAAAGCAAAATAAATGACTGGATGGGGGTTAAGAATATTTATAGTAATTTAAAGAAGAATTTTATAGAATGAATACAGGCACAACCTGTACCAATGAACACATGAATAGTCTTAGATAGTCTCTAGTTCAGATATGATTTGAGGAAGACAATGACATTTGAACATAATTTGTGGAGTCAGAAGAGTACAGAGACACACTGAAAGAAGCAATATGAGAATGGATGCTGACAGCGGGGGTGAAAGGGCAGTCCAGAGGTATATAACATCAGCAAGGAAACTGCTGGGCTGTTGTTGGTCTACGTACGAAATAACATTAGATATGGGAACTATGTACTTTTGTTAAAAAATCTGCTCTTCACTCACACTAAATTGTTTTTGTCTCATACTAAAAGCTGGCAAATGAAACATATTGACAGGAAAACCAAAATGATTCTGCCACTAAGAATTTGTGTTCTGTAAATATCAAAGAATTTGATAATATTATCAATAGTATAGAGAACAATTTCTTTATTAAATATTTACTGAACTAGTAATGTATTTTGGGGTGATGTGACAGAAGGTAACACAATTAGAACAATAAAGAATGAAAAATAATTCATAAAGTTAGGAAAAATAATGTACCTTTAAAAAGATTAAATTAGAATCAGCCTCAGTACATGTGATTTACTGCCAAGTGTCCGCATGAAAAACATATACCTATCAAGTCTCAAAGGCAAAAAATACAGTCTCCATGGGACCCGATAGCATCCCAGGCTGCATCCTATGTGAACTCAGACAGGAACTTGCAGCACCATTAGGCACCCTATTCAGCCAAAGCCTGAGTACCGGCTTTGTCATAGCCAAGTGGAGGATAGCCACTGTCATCCCTTTGCACAAAGGTGGAGCATCCACCGATACAGAAAATTATAGACCCAGCAGCCTAACTAGCCTGATCTGCAGGGCCATGGAACAGATCATGGACCTCATTAACAAGGACATTGGCAACCTCCAAATACTCGATCCCACACAGTTTGGTTTCGTCAAGGGGAGGTCATGCCTGTTAAATTTGATCGACTTCTTTGAGACAGTCACCAAAGCCATGGACGAGGGGAAAACAGTGCATAGCATTTACCTTGACCTGGCCAAAGCCTTTGATACCATTTTGCACTCCTCCTATTTCATTTACTCTCTGACATGTAAATCAGTGATTTTACCCTCTTGCACAATAAGGATGGAATGTATTCCAATGCTATGTCTCTTTAGTTAATCAACTGAGTGTACCTCTTGTGCATTGTTTATTATTGTTATGGAGTCTTCATGTTTACTGAGTTTCTGTGCTGTAGATTGGGGATTATCTTCTCATGTTATGCAATTGTACTCTTGACCATTATGTTACTTTATGTCTTTTGCATGTCTATATATTGTTGGGGCTTGTCTACTCGGATCTCAAGTGAAAATGGGCCCTTGGCTCAGTTGGACCAACCCGGTTAACAATTGTCAAATAAAATAAAATAAATATTTTAATTTGTCTCTAGCTTTTTAGTTTCAGTTCTAAGGTAGCACAGTCTCAGTTTACACTATAGTGTTAAGAGGGAAGGGGGACTTGGTTAAAGGAATGACTTTAATGCTTTTATTGCTCTTAACAGAACCAGCATTTGTAACCACTGCCTTGCTCCAAATAACCTGATTATATATAAATAATGAACGTCTTTAATGCTTTTCATTATACTCAACTAAGATCGCTTGTTTGTGTCTCTTAATAAAGGCTATTTCATTTTAACTAAACTGTGGACTTCCTACTATTTTTGTGTTATTTTGTAGCACGTATTTTAAAGTTTTGATTTTTATTAGTGAACTAGGTGCATCATAACATATTTCAAGGAGTGAACTTCACACTCTCCACATGTTGACTTTACTGAAAATACCACACTTCCGGTCAAGAACAAAGAATGTTTTTATATATACAAACTCCAAGATCGCACTACAGTGATGGAAAAGGTACATTTCCCAATACCCACTATAGTGTGATCTACATTCAAAATGTTGAATTCACAACAACGAATGCTAGTGTGTATTCGCTGTTGTGAGTTCAACATTTATTTTTTATTTGCAAATATCGAATTAGGTCGTTCGGTCTTTCCAATTTAGACAAAGACGGATCGGCCTTTTGATAGCAAACCATTTTGTCATTATTGGTTCATACATTTTGTTTCATTGCTTACTGGAAAAATATTCAAAACTACAAATTTAAAACACACTCTAACAAGTGGTATGGTATTATACAAGGAATATAATTTATACAATCAGCAAGGTGAAACAAAGAAAACATGCATGTATGCATGGTCCTAAAAATGTGTGCAAGGAGCCTATGGTTTGAAAACAGCCCAAAGCTTAACATAATCCATCACTTTTCAGATGCATTTTCTTTGAGTGTGGGTTTCAATGCTGTTTCAAGGGCAAAGAAGTTTACTGTTCATGCTGTCTGTTTTCATTTTGAGACTGTATTGTTTTGTTTAGCAAATGGCTACCAGTGTGTGTACTATAAAATTTGAAATACAATTTTTAAATTAAATCCAAATATCTGTAATCATTGTAAAAGTAAAGAAGAATAAAATAGCATGCACCCTTTCAGATTTGAACAGTGCTTATGGTAACTGAGGAGAACCAGCCAAGTCATGGGACACTGGAATGACTATGGGGGGCAATCCATTACCCTGCATAGGGTCCCATTTGACCATGATTCGGCTCTGGTAAGCACTCCTTTAAGCATGAATGTGTGATGCCATCAAATGCTTTTTTTAATCTATCTATGCCATACTTAGATTCATCCCATTTTTACAGTTTTCCATGCTGGCTTTATTTAGCAGCAAATGATCCTTTGCTCCATATGATGTCCTTTTGTTACCCTTTTGTTCTATTGATTTTTCTTCTAAATGACTATAAGCTCTGTCTGCATCAATTCCAGTGTGTAGTTTGTACGTTGTCAGAAGGCAAGTTGCTGGTCTATAGTTTTTAGGGTGGTTTACAGATTCATGCTTAAGGAGGTATATCATTTTCCCTTTTGTTAACCATGTTGGTGTCTGCTTGGGATGCACATATAAACAGTTCTTACTCAGAGCTTAATCTATGTGTGAAGATGTTAATACTTTTAGCCAAAGTTAGGTACTGCATCTGGGTCTGTGATTTTCCAATTAGGGCCTTTTCTTAAGTGTTTTAATTTCTCTGGGGACACTTCTCCATTTCATCTTCTGTGTATTTGAACTCATTACTGTTTCTTTTAATGTTTCTATCCATTCAATATTTCTCCAAAATGAGTAGATTTCATCTCCTTTTGGTGGCGTTTCTATTCCTTTTGCTTGTTTCCCAGTTCACTTATAAAATGTGTTGGGTCATCCATGAATTCCTTATTTTCTACTTTTCCTCTATAATTATCCTGATATCTTCTAAGTTTTTTTGCCTGTGCTGAAATCTTTAATTTATTATTTAAAAGCAACAGTGTATGATAGATCCTGGTCTGTTCTGATATTGAATTTTGCGTTTATCACATCCATCTTTCTAAGTATTTTTCTTGATACGTTCCCACTTCTTCTTTTAATAGTGACACCTCTTGCCTTAATTGTTTGGTAATTTTCTCTATTCGATGCTCCCATGATGGCAATTTATTTCTTCCCTTCCTTTCTCTTATTACTCTGTATTTTTGTTTAATATGTCTATCAATCTCTAGTAAATCAAGCAACTTTTCCCTTAGATCATTTTCTTCTAAGGGCACATTCTTTGCTCTTTGTTTCTTGGGGTCATTTTATAGAAAGTTCCTGGATGTCTTCCTGTGACATATCCTCTTCAGCTGCATTCTGTGTCATCCATTGCTCCTTCACAGGAAACTCATTGGCCCATCGCTCTACAACATTGCCTGCGTCAGAGCTGCCACTGTTTCCTGCTCCTTCTCTTCCTGCTGAAGGTTCCAGAGCATCATCATGTGACCAGTGATCAGACACTTTCTGTCCCATCTGTTTCTCCTTAATTTGGGGATTTGTTGTTTCATCATACTGTGACGTTACGAGTTAGATATTCTACACTAAATCCTTCATTTCACAGGTATTCCGTAACTTCATTTTCTCCCTTAATAATCATTTGTACTACATTCCCACTTTGTGTTCTAATGTTTTGTATTGTGAAATTTTCCATATCTGGGCATCTTTCCCTTTATTTCTCTTCAAATATCTTTGGGGCTGCTTACTTATACTGATTAGTCTGACTTTCTCCTTTACATAAATATTGCAGCATATCAGATCTCTTTTTGTTTCCCATGTCCATATTTCTTTTTTTATACCTTTTAGAAATATTTGGGTTTTGCTCTTTATATTATTGCACATTCCCTGTCATTTCTTTTTTCAGGCAGCCTAAACTTTCTTCGCATAATGCTTTTCATGGATCCATTATACTAATGAACAAAAATTTTTGTTTGAAGGTTTTTTTTTTCCCTTGTGCAAGTATTTTTCTTTCCACTAATTTCTCTGTTAATCTTTTTGAATATCTTCTATCTGGAAATTCTGGACTTCTCCCATAATAGTAATAATGCATAATTTCTTTCTTATCCTCAGTAGTGCACTCTATCATCTTTATGACTCTTTTTGGCCTGTCAGGTTTTGTGATTTTTCTGGACTACAACTTCCTTCTACAATGTGGGGGGAGGTCCCCTGTATACGTATGTCCATTGACTTCCATGATTGTATGTCTGACATGGATGCTTCATTAACATATGCAGACACTGACTGACACTCCTAAGACTGTACCAGCTCTCGACATAGGCACTAGAAAGGGGGAGGGCAAATCCACACTTGGTTGTGGCCCATAGGTATAGTGGAAGCCACATGCTTGGGTATCCTTATCTGTGTTAGCATATAACCTCATGTAATGTGTCCATGTGTTGCCCCACCCTTAGTGATGACAGCATCTGTGCCAAACACAGCACAGTGTGTAGCTGTGTGGTCATTGTCATGTGTTTTGCCAAAAGTCTTTATTAAATTTCATTGTAACCATTACAGTGTGTATGTGTACCGACCACTGAATTGCTGTGTTGCCTGTTATGTGAGGGATAGATATACTACACTGTACAGTTGATCACAGGTTATATATATTACAACCTCACTTCACTCATAAATGAGACTCACTACACCAAAGTGACATACCTTATACACTGTCTTTTCACCTGTTATTATGTTACATACACATACTCCAGGCAGAGGAGTACCTAGGGCAGGGCATGGCAAAGGGAAGGTGACTGCTCTGGGCTCAAGGTGTTGGAAGGTATGATTGGCAGATGCCAATGGTGTGATAATGCAGTACCGGCATTCAGAAGTGAATGTCAATATTGATTTTATGGTCATGGTTGAAGTGCTGAAGTATTTAATATGTGGTGCAGAAAACCAGCTGTTACATTTTTAGCAAATGGTTTTCTACAGTTTTACAGCAGAGTTTTTTTTTTAACTCTTCAGCAGATTTGAAGGAAAGCACCAGTATGTGGAACTGCACAGGATGCCAGATAACCTACCTATGATTTTAATCCTGGTACTAGATGTGCTACACACATGCAACCTGTATGTTGTACTGTTGTCTGCCACCCGAATGTCTGTGGCATATATGGTAAAATGCATCCATTTTCACTATGGGTAGCATTTTTATTTGCACACTACCAGCTAAACTACAAAGGGCACATATATTGACTCACATGCATTATAAGGTCTGATAAGCCCCCCCCCCCCCAAACTTGCAGTTCATGTAACCTCTGTGCATACAACCTGGCATGTACACACAACTATGAAGTGGGAAAACTGATACCATCCTTGGGTGTTGCACTCAATAAACACACACATATGAGAAATACACGTACCCTCACCCTTGTATGGCATGTCATATCATGGTAACATGTGCCCCTTGGCTGCTGTGAGTGCATGATATGGAGCCAGTTTATTTGCATCACAATGGTAACAGCTCACACTTATGATAGACAGATCATTATATACTACACACATGCTTCCTTGTGCACATCACACATGCAATCCATGTGGCAGAAATGCTGGTAATGTGTACAGATTCACATGTATTGGGCCTGTATCACATTGTTATGGTGCATGTATTCATGGGAACTGTATTGTGATGCTGTGTGTGTGTGTGTGTGTTTGTGTGTGTGTTTGTGTGTGTGTGTGTGTGTGTGTGTGTGTGTGTGTGTGTGTGTGTGTGTGTGTGTGTGTGTGTGTGTGCGCACACAGTAGGCTTTGCAGTTGTGTAAGCAGTTGCCCATGTTTTCATAATTTCACTGTTTATGAGTTGTCACACTTTTAACTCAGCCATGCACACTGTCATGATCCTTAAATTCTATCTCTTTGATGCACATGCATTCTTGCTAGATGTACAGCCTGTATCACATGACTGGTGCAAAATACCAGAGGTGCATATACACACACAGCACACCCACTGTATTCTTGACACACTTGCTCTACAGAAGGTTTACACCTTTCACAATGTACTATTTGTACTGTTTTAAGTTTCATGCCTCAATCATGTCATAAGAATTCCTGAATGGTTGTACGCTGCACATGTGTCTTGCCAAGTACTGTATATCTAAGTATGCTTGATGGGCCCCATGTACAGGTTACATATGCATATGTGCCTGTTACATGTGATACTTTCTTACACATATATCTACGTTGCCATCATGTGTTGCTCTGTGTAGCCATGTCTGGCAGCTGGTGCAGAGGGTTAAGGATGTGGTACAGGGTTTGATTCCCTGTGCCCTCATTTATCTGCTATGTGACCTTGAAGAAGTCCCTTAACTAGACGTTGCTCCTGGGTCACCCATGAAAAGGGACTGTGCATCAAGTGAGTCTACCTGGTTAACAAATAGGTGTTATTATTTTTATTCTAATTATAATAATAATAATAATAATAATTATTATTATTATTATTATTATTATTACTGTTGCCTATGCAATGTCAAAAATCTGAAGCAGACACTGGCATGTTGTATGAGCTTGCATATACAGCAACAGCATTCACCACTCATACTTTGTTGGTAACTCAGCTGTGTCCTCCTGATCATCTTGTGAGTCCTCTGGTTGTTCCAGTTCAGCTGCCAAGTGTTCTTGAGGTAGTTCACCTATACCTTGGACTTGCATGAGACCTTGCTTGGATGTTATCATATTGTGCAACATGGCACACAAGGTGACCATCTATTTAGCCGTCAGTGGCATATACTACAGTGCTCAGACACCTGAACTGCACTTTCAGCTCTCTTAATGGTGTAATGTGCCACAATGTATGCTCTATGGAATTCATATTCAGCAGGCAGGGATGGAAATCTGATGGGATTCATGATTTATGTCACTAATGTATAAACACAATCAAGTGTTAGTTTGGATAACACAGTACATTAATAGTGCTTCTCAAAATATAGCTCTGCAGAGAACTCTCCCTCCATATGGAGGCATCATGAATGCTTCTGGGATATGCTGCAGTGAGCTTTATGATGAGGCCATCTACTACACACTCTAGCTTGACGATTGAGTGTGGTCCAATCCTTCTGGTGCAAGTACCATTCAACATCTGTCCTGGTAGGAGTTTTAATTAGCATAAGGACATAGATTAGGTTGGTAATGGCATAGAACAACTCTTGTAGTATATTTAGATGAACTCATTTGTCTTGTGGCTGGGATGCACCTGTAGTGTCACCCATGTGCCACTAGAATTTTCCACAAACAAATATACCAAGACACAGGCTTAGATTAGTATCTAGTCAGACTGCATTATCCTTCGTTGTGTGTTTGGACATGCGGGATGTACCTATTCCAGAGACATTCTCTACCATTTCTTTGCAACATGTTATCTATAATTTCATAGCCTAAGAGCTGGCTTAACTGCATCCTGGCTCACCACATTCTGTCTGTCTGTCTCCTGGGTGCCAGATGCACTTGCATGTCCTACTGACCAGCAGTATCACCATTTGCTGCATCTCATTGTTGGGGTACTGCTCTGTTCCCTGTTGTTCTGCATCTTCTACAAAAAATAAAATTAAAAAAGTAAAATACCTTTGTTATATATCTGTTTGAATATAATGTTGTGTTCCTCTATTTGCATTTATCACACTTTATTTCCATATGGTATAGCTGTTGTATTTCACAACTGGACATTGGTCCACTGAGGCTGCAATTATGCTATGCCATTCTGCATTATAAAGTATGCCTGTTGATTACTTTTTATGGAATTACCTATGCTCTACTTATACTGTAAAATGTTCACAGTGTCCTCTGCTTAGTGCAACTTGTTTTCAAAATCTGGCCCATAATCATAACTATAATTATTTTTTGTCAATCTACATTAGTCATTGCATTTTTATTTCCATTTTAAATCCTCTTCTTGCAAAACAATGGGAACATTTAATTTATATACCTTCATAATGATTTCCTTTCCACATCTTTAGTTAGCACAATGCTTTTTTGTATGCACACTATTTAATTCAAAGTCTCATATCAAGGTAAAAATATGCATGCACTCGGCCTCATATACAAGTTGGACTTAACCATTAACAAAAAATTTTATATATTTTAACTGGTGTTCCTTCATGAAAATCTTTTTTTTTTTTTTTTTCATTTTTGATTTGTTAATTGAGTTAGAACAGTGCTCCTACTGGACCGTTTTACAGGCTTGGTCTACATAAAACAGATTAATGACAGATTCAAAACAGTGTTTCTACAATAAATCTGGCAGACAGTTATTATCCACAATAAGCAAAATGATGAATATGCTAAGCTTTGTAATACAGCATTATTTCCAAAGATTACCATGTATACATCAGCAAAGAAAGTAAAATTAGGGGTCAAAAAAGAGAAGGAAGAGTGAAAAAAAAAAGAAAAAAAAACTTTTCTTTAAAGGAAATAAGAACTTTGTGGCTGTAGAACGTAAACAGTAAGTCTTGTAGGATGCAATTAACGCTACAGGGTAGAATATTTTAGGTTATATAAGTTATATAAACATTATTTTACCTTTCACATAACAAAGCTGGTATCTTTAAACAAGAGGTATATGCATATTTCTTAATTAATTTCTTAGCTTTTAAGAGCAGAGGACCATAAAAATCATAACAGGGGTCCAACATCATAGACAACAAAATTTGATCATAAGTAAATTCTTACACTTTGGCGGTGAGGGACATAATGTGCAATGATGCCCTATTGGGGGCATGACCTACAAGATTAGGACCCTTGTGATGCTAAGAGATGCACTTCATACGCTTACCAGAAACATAGCTTTTCTCCATTGTGACAAACTAAACAAGTACACTTCCAAAACAGTCAGCTGGTGTCTACCATTGCAGTCAGTAACACTAGTACAGATCTCGGAGCTGCTTGACCACCTATTCAAAATGGGGATGGGATCAAACAAGAGCCATCACCTTATAATCCCATTACTAGTTTAGCGATATGCAGTTCCTCTTAAACATAGAGAAATTATTTTAAATATGTGGACACCAGAGAGAGAGATGGAAGAAGACAGAGTGCACCGTCCATTTGAACAATCATATGTCATTTGTCCAAAAAGAATACCAATTGTGTATAATATTTCACAGATAATATTGTTGTAAAATATTTCATACATAAAGCTGCATCCAGTGAGGACTGCCTTTTTTAACATTGTTATGCTATTTTAGTAAGTTTCACTTTGACTTCTGAAAATTAAAAATCGGGTTCTTATGACATTATCCTGTAACCCATATGTGAAAATGGTTTAACGTTTTCCATTTTCACTTAAAAGAAAGTCTCTAAATTTCTGAAATTAGGCAGCTGCTTGTCCCAGGGAATTTTATGTCTACAGCACTACATATTAACTATGTGTATTCAGCTGTTTCTATCCCATTGTCATTATACAACTCAAAATGATCACTAAAAGAATCACAGGCCTAAAGCAGATGCCCTATGCTGACCATCTGAAAAAACTCCAGCTATACTCTGTCGCATATCGTCTACTCAGAGACAATCTCTGCTTAATATACAAGTCCATGTCAAACCCAAAGCTGTTGGACATGCTACACTTAAAGAAATCCCAATCCCTCAGAGACACATGATCCAGGGATCTAAACCTTGTCATCACAATGAACAAAATTTGCTGGAGGGATGGGTTCCTGACCCAGAGACTCCCCAGACTCTGGAATAGACTGCCCATACATGTCAAACAGAGCGCCTCTTTGGCCCTCTTCAAAAGGAGCCTTGATGATTGGATGGAAGATAGGAAATTCACCCTGGGGATCACGTCAGTCACCCTGCTAGACATGGGTCCAGGGAAGTAAATATTGTGGGAATAAATAGCCAGGGAATTGTTATGGTTAGGCTTGTATAGGCCCTAGGGCCGATAGTCTAGTACCAACCTATGAACCTATGAACTTTTGTTTTACACAAATCTTTATTTCTGCTGATATTAGTTTTCCCAAACAGAAAAGCAGGGGAGGTGATTCTTCAATAATTTTGAAAACCTTCAAGTGACTTAGGGCTTGCCTAAGTCATCCTTTTGGAAACTGCTCCGAATTAGATACATGGTCTCAAGATCCCCATTTGCTGTTCATATTCTCCTTTACCAAGAGACACTTCCTGTAAAATACCTCACCCTCACCGTCCTATTTCCAACCTAAAAGCAACTGACATTTATTCCGTTTTGATTACTGGTTATCAGGTTGCAGTAAGGAATACCATGAATTCTTGGATGAACAAGGTAGGTACAGAATAACCCAATAACATTGTAAATACCTTTCTAATGAATGTGCGTAAACTCTAAAACATTCCTTATACATTTGAGAAGACCATACTCTTTGTCCATGATGAATATTAGTGTCATTAAGGGGTTAACCTCTGACATACCATGTTCAGAATGTGGGTTAAGTAACCCCACTGATAATCATACATTTTGGAATTGTCCCCATTCTTTTCAGTTATGTAATTCTCTTTTAGTTTGGGTGGATCACAATTTAGGAATATTCCTTGCTCCGAAACTATTCCCTGGGTTGGTCTCCCTCCCACTCTTAGTACCTGTTGGGAACCCTGGAGCAATTGGTGATTGCAGTTATTGTCAGTGGTGAGAATTGTATAGCATCAGTCTGGAATTCACCTTTTCTATTATAACCAGCATGGCTGCATTCCTGGATCATTTGTAAAGGAATTATATTTTGTAGAAAAACAGAAAAACCATGGGAAACTTGGACAAAAGTAACAACTGTCTCATAAGCAATACTGGTATGGCTTGGAGTGTATATGTTCATGGATTGAAACAAGTGACAGAAACTTGCAATAACCCCTTGGTAGTAGCCACAGCTCCTCACTGTTCTGCTAGTTCTTCTTTTTAATTCCTGATCAGACTTCTCTTCGAAGACAGACCCCCACATCTGTATCTATGCGTTAGTGTATATAGTCAAGGTTTATTTTCAAGCTGCAACAATTAAATTGTTTGTTAGTTTAATGCGGTTCTTTGGATTGAAAACAATATGTTCTGTGATCCCTTTCTGCTACTGTATGTTTATCAAGTCATCTGCATAGTTTGCTATTATGGTTTTGAATTAACTCTTATTCTTAATGTTTTGATATTTTTGTTATTCTATAAGAGTTGTAGAAAAAAATACGTACAAAATGGTGCTTGGTTATGGCATAACACAGCACACTCCTTCCCTGTGTAATTCATTTACATCATCTGACTTTGTCCTTGCCATGTAACAGGAATTCTGTAATTAGCCTGCATAGACTGGGATAATCTTGGAATTTAAAAAGGGTTGCTGTGCTAGTATATTTCAGCTGATGCCATTAGATGAGGTTGTGCATTTTTCTCAGAGACCTTCAGTAACCTGGCTAACACTTGAGTTATATGTCTGTGAAATTATCTTCTGTGTTATTGCAGCTATAAAATTAATGTAGGAGGCTCTACTATCCAACAAGTCAAATGCAGACACCATTTATAGCTGCCCATAACATACAATGGTGTTTATCAGCTGGTTTCCTGCCACTTCACCAGTGTAGAAAACAAAATTAGGTTTGTGACACAATCTGGTTAGGTTTAAAGTAATGTACACTTAGCTAAGATCGTAATATAATGTGCAACCAGTATTAAAGCTTTCATTCATACTGTTAGTGATCTTCATTGTAATGTAGTCTAACCTCATTTATTTGTGGATGTACCCATCAACATAGCCCTAAACTTTTCCTGATTTCACAGATTTTGCCCTGGCTCATAATTTTTGGTCTGCTTCTCATAAAATTAGTGGCTTCTTGGTAAGTCATCAAGGATTGCAGTCACTAAATAAAATATTAAGTTTTAGACTTATTATCCTTCAGAAAACACACAATAATCATGAATCTGTTTTTTAATAACTTGATCCTGATAAGTTCATAAGATTGAGATCAATATTTAAAATATGCCCCTTATTTTGAGGCTTTGTCCCAAATTGGATTCCAATTTCTTTAACTTAGGTTCCAGTTTCTGATTCCCACATTAAGATGGTAAGAGCTCTGTCTGCTAGAAGTTAACGTGTGTGTGTGTGTGTGTGTGTGTGTGTGTGTGTGTGTGTGTGTGTGTGTGTGTGTGTGTGTGTGTGTGTTTGGTGGGGGCCAAACTCATGCATAAAACTACAGCCAGTGGTTCAGTAATCCATATATAACCTTACCCCCTACAACAGTATCTGCATATCTGCAGTGTAATTACAATTAACTTTGATACAGCATTTATAATGGGATTACCTTCCTCTGTTAACCCCAAACTGATGATATATTTTTTTCTCAAGTTAATCAGATATCTCAGCAAAATGTTTATTTTTTTTTCTTCTGTACTAGGTAGTTTGCTTTTATCAGAGTTCTATTTCAAAACTTGTTTTCTGCTTTCTTGTTCAGTTTATTAGAACAGCTCCTCTAGCAGACTGACACCACAAACAAAAGTGATAAAGCATGGCATTGGCAGAAAGACGCAGTCTGTTACACCAATGAGATGAGTCAGTACAACACACCAGTCCAATCAGTTCACTACGGCTCTGTATCGGTGTACCAGTAACAGCTGGGTTGACTTGCAAAGGCTGCTTGCTACTGGTCCATTTTGGCCATGACTAGCTGCAGGAAATCTCCTTCATTGGATGAGTAATTAAGCCAATGGAAGGGCAGAAAGTGGATCTGTCTAAGGTAAAATTGGAAAAGAAGAACAGACATTTTGTAATAAGTTCATAATAGGTTCATCACTTGTGTTCGAAAGACATGCGTGAATGGACGTGCCTTCGTTGAAGGCTGGGCGTCGGGCTGGCACCTCAGCACTGTAAAAATCTACAGCCAGTCATTAGTGGACCGGAGTTCCGCTGTGGCAACCCCTAACCGGTAAAAGCCGAAAGAAGAACAGAACTTCATTATATCTTTATCTACTATATTTTATATATCTTAAACTATGTACTTCACAAGTAACATTTTTATATTTTTAGATTTAGTTTTAGCTTTGGTACCTTAGAGTACAACACATGGCTTTCAAACTATAAATCCCATAAAGGATGTTATGCTGGGCACTCTTTTCTGCTCCTTCCAACAGTATAACTTGCAAGAATTTTGTCAGTACCACCCCTCAACAACAGACCAATTTCTAATATTTCTTACCTAGGGAGATACAAGATTTCCTTGATAAACAACAGTGATTAGAGACAGAGGTATGTTGTGTCGTTAATGACTTTTACCTGAGACTTCTAAACAGCACCTCTTGCTGTTGGTCCTTTATTTACCAGGTAACAGTATCAAGTGAAGCACTATTGGAATTTAACCAAATTTCTTTAAAAAAGTTGATGGTTTTTCAACCTTCAAATCTTTCATGACACAGTTTCACTCATTCATCAGATGTCAGCTAATTTTAAAAGAGCAGTGCTCCCCAGGGATGTTGATTACAAACAGTATATTTTAGTAAAGAGGTTCTATCTCAACCTCACAGTGAAAGCCCCTATGACAAAGGCGCAATACAGCTCACTGTCAACTGCCGCTAGGGTGTTTATAATATGTGAGCGAGTGTGTGTATACAGTACATCCTGCAATGGGCTGATACAGTGTTCAGGATCAGGTCGTTGCCATGTGCAGGAAGGGGATCTTCTTCTTTTTCTCCACCAAGGCAAAAGATAGTTCGTTCCATTGTCCTGTAATGTGAGTGCAACATCTGTCCTTCATTCTGTTAGTCCCGCTTCCTTAGCTCTGTCTGTAAAAGCTCAGGCATATCTTGCCTCACGTGAGTGCACCCTCTTCTAGCTTCAGTCTATAGCTGGTAAGTGCATCTGAATGGAAAAAGTACTGCTGGAGTTAACCCCACAAATGTCCCAAATGCACATGGATTCTCATCCATTCTAAAAGTAAGTACTTCAGTACTGTCATTTCCAAAGTCTAAAATGATAATCTTAAATATCAAAAAAAGAAGGAATCCGCTGTATTACTTCTTTGTAAAATGTGTAACCTGGTCATTACTAACAACTGCAGTCTGATTGTTCTGTGCTTCCATTCTGTTACTGTTATGCAAATGAAAATGGTGTTAGGAATAAAACTGAGGCTTGGCTACACGGTTGGCATAACCAGAATTAAGGGAACAGTTTCGGTAAGCATCTTTAATTTGTAATTTAGCATTTATTTATTTATTTATTTTCTGTGGTGGTTCTGTTTTGTGAAGTGCTTTGGTATGTAGCTAATATGCCATTTTATTTCTCTTCCCTTGTGGTGCTGGGCTAAGTTGAAGTGAACATCCACCTAAGGTGTACACTGTTATATTAAATCTGAATAACTAATTTTTTTCATGCTGCCTTACTCTCCAAACGTTCTCCTTATAATAACATTAATTATATGGGAAATGTAATAACTTTTTCTGCCCACCATCAGTGCATATTTTCTGTTCCCACTACCTTCTCTAGATTAAACATCTACATTCATTGCTGTTACAGCTGACACAGAGACAAGGAATGTACCTGGACTGAAACTAGGTAGCTGTGCAACATTTAACATAGCTGGCTCACAGGGCCTGATTCTCAGGTTTGGTTCCCAGCTACGGTGCCTTCTGCATGTCTTCTGAGTCCGTGTGGAGTTTTGCCAAGGTCTTTGGTTTTATTCCATATCCTGTAGACACAACAGCAGGTGAACTAGTGACTCTCTAAACTGCCACTAGGGTGTTTGTAATATGTGAGCGAGTATGCCTGTACAGTACATCCTGCAATGGGCTGGCATAATGTTCAGGATCAGTTCCTTGCCATGTGCACTCTTACTATAGGGATGGGATCTAGTTCTCCCTCCAACACCATATAGGATAACAAATATAGGGCATGAATTCATGCTAGTGAAACTAATTATGAACTAATGAACTACACTAATTAAGAAATAACAGGCAGTTGATGATGGTTAGCCTAAGTGGAAGGGACTGAGCAGGAACGCAAAATGTGTATTTTTTTTTTTGGGGGGGGGGGTATTAGTGACCAGCTATCAACCACTTTTGAAATAAAGGGTCTTAATGACTGTGGCAATATCTTTGTCTGGTGCAAAATCTCAAAAAGATAAATAAAGAAACACAAATAAATAAACAAATAAATAAATAAACAAATGAATACATAAAGAAAATGTTTTAGTCATCAACCTACCATCACCCATCCACTATATGATGTTGCAAATACATGTGAAATGGGCAGGTCTTAACAAAATATGTTTGATGAAGAACCCTGGTACCTTTTCGTCCATTTATTATACGTACTTGTGAAATTAAATCCTGTTTATAATAAATTACTTTCTGCTTACTTTAAGGCTTTTTACGGTTAGTTAATAACAAGCCAAAACTATAGCAATATACAAAATGATGGAAGTTAAGTGTTAAGGCTCATATAAGCCAATAATGCAAAACAGCACCAACATTTCATGTTTGTTATATAATTTCATGGAATAATGCTGAAAATTATCACCCATGTATGATACATGAAGGCTCAGCTGTGGTAAGTATGTGAGAAGGGTAATGCCATATGGTGTTCTACAATAAATGAATGGTGAAAAATAAGGAATATTTTAAACTGAAGGTAGTTTTACACTAAAGTTTACTGTGATTAATGTAGAACATTTCTGCAGTACTGAGTTCCATGCCTTAAGCCTGCCTCTAGCAGACTTAAACAAACCATTTTTGTGTAATTTAAAAAACTAAGAAAATAAGTTTGCAGACCTCATTAATATGCATAGCAATACACATTTTAAATACATAAAGCCAACTCCACATATTTGGCAGTGGATTGCATACTGAAGTTGTCCTACATGTTGCTGAGTGAAGCAATAAAAGAAAAAGTCCTATTTCGCAGCAATTACTTCAAGCTTGCAATAGACATGAGTTATGAGTACACATGTGCTGTGCTATGTTCCCTAAAGTTGGGCTGAAGTATATTTATGTGTGTAGTACTGTGAACTTCATTGAAATGTATTGACTGGAAAGCAGGGTAACAAGAGTCACTGCAGTCTAAGACTGTAGTTTTGTTGCAGTCTTGGATTGCAGTGGCTTTTGGTACTCAGTCTAAGCAATACATTTAAATTGCCCCGATCCCCTTCAATAAACACAAGACACTGAATGACATTTGCCGACCTTTATTGAACTTCCATAAACATAACTTTGTTAAACCATATGTATTAATAACAGCTACACATAATATAGCTGATTTTAATCACAGCATAAACATCCATGTAATGTTACCCAGGACAGCATGACCTCGCTCATCATAACCCAGTAAGCAGGGTCCATACCCCCACTCGCTTACTTTACTTATGCAGCAGCGTTCCACCACTCACTGCATTTACCATTTATTGAATTACAGATCCAATCAAATAAGTAGCATCCTTACCTTAGCTCGTTTATTTACTTATGAAGTAGCATCTCATCACTCATTTCATTTACCAGTTATTGAATTAAACATCCAACCAATAAGCAGCATCCTTACCTCTGCTCGCTTATTTACTTATGAAGTAGCATCTCATCACTCACTTCATTTACCAGTTATTGAATTAAACATCCAACCAATAAGCAGCATCCTTACCTCCGCTCGCTTATTTACTTATGAAGTAGCGTCTCATCACTCACTTCATTTACCAGTTATTGAATTAAACATCCAACCAAAAAGTAGCGTCCTTACCTCCGCTCGCTTATCTATCAATCAGCCTCCAACTGCTCACTTTCCTTTCCAAACTTATTGAAATGAACACCCAATACCAGAGGGGGAACAGAAGAGGGCAAGCCTGTCCCTCTTCTCTGCCCCATCCGAACTGATAAATTACCACAATCCCATTATTCCTTCAAAAGGGGGGGGGGGTGAGTAGCAAGTTCACGCCAAAATGTGGATTCCCTACCCAGTTACACTTGCATAAATTCCTTAAGCCCCTCCCTACCCTTACCTCATTTCCTCCCAAACACCCCCAATTCCCATTTAACCCTTTCATCCAACCTACCCTCTTAATTCCTACTAGTATATTTATCTAACCCCCCCAAAGACGTCCCTGGACACATTGGTTTGTTACCAAACCTCATTTATTTAATAGGGCATGCACTTTGACATATCAGGAGAATTACAGGCCTTGGAAAAGATAAATTATAATGCTATGAGAATATATATATATATATATATATATATATATATACATATATGGAGAGACCATGTACTGTGTAGAGGTGAGGGACACTTTATTACCATTACCCAGTAGTCGTGTGAAGCAGTATTATATATCAGGCTGTGGTCCACTTTTATGACTTCACAGCACTGCCATTGGGCTCAACAATGAAGCCCAGTGTACCACATTACTCTCTTTCTATTACAAAACACACCAAAATTTTTCATTAGGTTAAAATGGCTCTTTTGAGTCAACTGATTTTTGAAGTACCTAGTAGACCTTTATGCACCCAGAGAATATTAGAGTAACTTCAGTACATTCTTTGAATGTCTTAATTATGGCACTTACCACTTACCAAATCTGACCTCAAAGCAGTGACAAGTAGAGTACCACAGGGTTCTGTCCTGGGACCTCTCCTGTTTGGTATCTACTTCTATGAAATACAGGCTAACACATAAGGTCTCTGGCTAATGAGGTTTGCAGATGACTGCAAACTAGGAGCCAAAGTCAAGTCCCCAAATGATGTGGACATCCTACAGAAGGGCCTCACTGAGACAGATGCCTGGTGTCAGAGCCATGGCCTCAAGCTCAATGCCAAAAAGTGCAGTGTCATCCCCTTTGGAAAAACTCTGTACCCATGAACTACCACATAGGCAGCAATCTATTTAACACTGAATGCATGAAAGAGACCTTGGGATCCAGGTGGACAGTAGTCTCTCCTTTGATAGTCACATCGCCACAGTAGTCAGGAAGTCTTTCTACATGGCACACCTCATCTTAAAAGGGTTCTCATCCAGGAAAAAAAGAGGTCATTGTTCCTCTCTACCCGACACTCATTAGACCCATTATAGAGTACAACACCCCTTTTGGAATGTACCTCACAAGATATCTGCAGCAGCTGGAAAGGCCACAGACGTACCTCACAAAGAGGATTACTGGCCTCAAACAAATGCCCTACACTGACCGTCTCAAAAAACTCCAGCTTTACTTCGTAGCATATCGCCTACTCTGAGGTGATCTCTGCCTAACATATAAAGCTATGTCAAACCCAGAGCTGTTGAACATGCTACACCTAAAGAAATCCCAATCCCTACAAGCTACATGCTCTAGGGACCTAAACCTTGTCACCACAATAAACAGGACATGCTGGAGGGATAGATTCCTGTCCCAGAGACTTCCCATACTCTGGAACAGGCTACCCATCTATGTCAAGCAAAGTTCTTCATTAGCACTCTCAAGAATAATCTTGAGTGGATGGGAAATAGGAAATACACCCCGGGGATCACTTCTGTGTCTCTGCTCGACAGTGGCACAGGAAGATAACTTTCTTGGCTGACATAAGCCAGGGAACCTTGTTGGCTAGGCTTATGTAGGCCCTTGGGCCGATAGCCTAGTACCTACCTATGAACCTATGAACTTACTCAGGTGTGCATTCAGTAACAAAGTCTGTTGTGAAGTTTTACATTAACTCTTTATTTTGGCACTTAGATATCTCTGAAATACCAGACTGTGCATTCGATAACAAAGTCTGTTGTATAGTATCACATTTACTCTTAACTTTGACTGTTAGGTGTCTCTGAAATACAAGACTATGCATTCAGTAACAAAGTCTCTTATGCAGTTTCACATTCACTCAGTTCTGACACTTAGGTGTCTCTTAAATTCAAGGGTGTGCATTCAGTAACAAAGTCTTTTAGGAAGTTTCACACTTACTTTAACACTGGTCATTGTTTATCACTTCTGTCTTTGAACTCACTTTTTCAGGATTATACTTTCACTTAGTTTTGATATTATCTGATTACTACATCTTCTCTTAGTGATGTATGTACCAAGCTGTTTAACAGGAAATAAAACTGGACGGGATTCTTAAAGATGACATACAGAGGGTAATATAGATCCCTCTATCTCAAGGCTCCTCTTGAACCTTTTATGAAAATGTTCAGCAACATATCAGTTAACATAATTTCTGTGATTATTAAGCATTAAAAGCATTTTGCTTGCATCTGATTAGGTGGAGTAATTGTTGTAGACCTTAGTTCACCTTCTGCTCCATTTCTCAGTGTTTTGCCACTCTGGCACATTCACTAGGATGCAGGAGTAAATTAACCTAATAAGACAGTAAGTAAAAAACACTCATCTCTATCTATCACACATCATGAAATGAAGACAAATATAGCAAAACATCAATAATATATAGCATAAAAATAATACAGAAAAGTTGTATCCCAAAATTACTTAGAATCTACTTTAACACTAAACAATTTGAGTCTGAGTGTTAGCACAGCTAGCTGTGAACTATTAATTACATGCTTCCTGTGCTCAAGATGCAGGGTTTAACACCTTCCACCTGCATTTAACTTCCATGTAACAATGACCAAGTACCTTAAACAGCCAGTACTCCCTGGTCATCCTTGAAAGCGGACAATCGTGTCCAGTGCACTTATCCTATCAACAAAATGGTAAAATAAAAATAACAGTTCAAAGGAAGCTTTGCCTCCCATTTCAGTTTCCACATATCCCCTTTCAACAGAATCATTAGAAATTAACAATGTCCTTTCACATAGTTCAAAAAGGTTACAAGAAACTGGGTCCAGGATCTCATCACTGAGAGAATGCTATCACTTCAGGTCACATTATAATGAGCAGAGAAAATACTGTTTTGAATTTGCAATAAAAATAGTTAACCAGGAATATAGAAGTCATAGAAGTAATATATCAATAAATAAGTATTGTGGAACAATGCAACTGAAATATCTTGCTGAAAATGGTTTAAGAGATTTGATTTTCTGTACTAGATCAAGAAAAAAAAGAACAGTTAGTGATCCACAGGGTTGAATAACTACTTAATTTCACTTAGCTGTCTATATTTCAAAGGATAATTTCTCTTACAGTGATAAATTTCCAATCAGTGCTTCAGTATTATGTGCATAAAAATGAAACATGAGAGCATATGGAAATTTTATAAGGTAAAGGGTGAATGGTCATGATGGTTAACTGACAGCAGCAACTGGTGAAAGCTTCTGTGACTGAAAATGTTTCTCTGACAGAAAATATAATCAAAAATTAAAATTTGGTTTCACTAATAGTTAGAGAACAGATTTATAGCTACACATTCTTCAAAAGCAACAAGTTTTCTGTCAGAAGTTCAACTTCCTTGGTTACGATAGAACTTCAACATGAGTCACTCAAGAAATGGTACTTGGGATTCTTGTGTTAAAAAAGATATCCAGTCAATAATATCTAGTATACAGGATGTATTACTTAAAATAGACAAACTGAATACCAAACAAGAAAGTAGTAAGATCGAACATTTAGAAATTCCTGTTAACCAACAAAGTGGACACATCAGCAGCACAGAAGAAGCTTCAAATGATCATGATGGAAGAATGAGTGAAGGTGAGTTTCAGACTGAATTTCTTTTAAAACAAAATAACTCATACAGAAAGATGATGATTTAGAAAATACATTGAAATAAAATAACATTAGAATTTATGGTATACCTGAAAAGTATGATGAGAGACAATAGAATAAACATCTTAACCACCTGACTAAATAAAACATTAAATCAACCTGAAACTTTATCTTTTGGAATTGAAAGGGCACATAGATCCCTGACAGCACCTTCAAAGAAGAACAACTCACCATAGTGTTCCATTATAGTCAAGTTAATGTCTAGCTTAGAGAAAATCAAATATTAAAAAACATGGTCTAGCCCACCTATTAAAATAGGTGAACATACAGTCAAATTTAGCAATGATTATTCCAGTAAAGTAGAAAGTAAAAGGAAATCCCATTTACCACTGATCAAGGAACTTAAAAATAATAATATTAAAGCCACTTTCATGTTTCCTGCAAAGATCAATTACTTTCTTTTTGAAGAAACCAAAATATTTAACATGCTGAAAGAAACATTCACTTTTGTTAACAGCAATATAATCCTTAATAATACTGAAGAATAGAGTGGAACAGTACAGTGGTGGCTGGTGACTTCAAATCAAAGGGGGGCTGCAGGAGACAGCTAAATGGGTGGGGCTGACTGGAAGGGATGTGGCCAACTAGAAAGGGGTGGGGTTATGCTAAAAATTGCAAAAACTGGGAAGTTAATTAAATATACTGCCCTGGGTGCCAAACCATCATTATGAGAGTCCAATCAAGACAAAATAATTGTAGAAGAAAAAAATATTTCAATGCATTGGCTAGATAACAGCTTACTTACTATCTAGATGGAAACAAAAAGGTTTTGTGGCATGAAAAAATAAATTATTCTTTAAATGCCAGTCAAAAGCAAGTATAAAAATACAAGCATCATTCAACTCAAACCACTTCTCATTGCACTGCAGTTCTAATTATAATTTATATTCAGCTTTATAAAAGTGCCAAGTAACATGCTGAAAGTAGCAATCTGTGCGATACCCCCAGTTGTAAAAATGTTTCTTATCCAAAAAAGACCTGCTGTCTGACAACAACTATCTACTTTTTTCATGGAGAAAACATGATCAAAGTAAAAAATGAACAGAAAACAAAAAACAAGCTCAAGATAAATTGCTTAAAGGATTACTGCACAGGTTATGGACCACATATGATAGATTGGCATTCTGTCTAGTTTATGGGTAAAGCCTGCAAAGATGACTACAACTCTTCAATAAATGTAATGAGCTTCTGAAAATACTTTAATTCTGTCCTTTATTACAAATACTGCCATATGCATTTCAATACCTAAAGCTTATACGCTATCTAGTTATGTAAATATTCTCTGCATGGCAACAACAAAAAGGCTTTCAATGTTGGTAATTCTTTAACAGTAGGCTTATTAAAGCTTACTTGCATCTTACAGTCTCAGAAAAGCTTATCTGATGGTCATTAAAGCATTGTTACTTAAACACAGAGCAACAGGCACTGCAACAACATGCATTTTTTTAAATAAGAAGAAGCATAAATCAACAGTATAAAAATATGACAGAAAACCAGAACATTCTGCAAATCAAGGACAGATGAAAAGCCACTGTATTACTTGTGTCTACCTTGGATGGGGGGATACTCTGCACACTTACACTGCATAACTGTTCCTTGCCTTGCTTGAACACATCCAGAGTCACTACTTACATGGGGGAGTGGCATCCAACAAGTATGTGACAATTTGAAATGTCTCTGGCTGACGGTGATGGCCCTGACACATTTGTCATACCTCTCAGCATCAGAGCAAGAAATATGGGTAAAGGCATAAACAGAAGTAGGACAAAGGCCCAAAAATAAGGACACATTTTAAATATTGCTCTTATGAACTTAGAAGTACAATAGAATAGTAGGTCTTGCATTAGTATGAATTTTCTGAAGGGTATGAAATCAAA
Organism: Protopterus annectens; assembly: GCF_019279795.1. Lineage (NCBI taxonomy): Eukaryota > Metazoa > Chordata > Ceratodontiformes > Protopteridae > Protopterus > Protopterus annectens. The sequence goes on from NC_056730.1 coordinate 9,867,883, forward strand.
CTCAAATGTCTGTCATTATTTTCTAACTTCAATCTTTAATGATGTGCCACTAATTTGCCAGAAAACCACAATTTTATGAAAAATGGACCAAAATGTGATGCAAAAATATAAAATAGCCACACAATACAGCTGGAAACCTGTCATAAAAGGGACACTTTTTTAATATTAGTACTGTTAACTTGAGCTGCTGACAAAATAAGAGAATCTACATGCATTTCTGAAATTAAAAGTAATCTGTAACTCTGATCATTACAATTATTTATTAATTGTAAACTTCACGTTTTCTTCCAAATTTGCCATTTTGCAGAGGGATTATTAGGGGAGAACAACATTTTCAACCAAAATTGGGGACAGTTGAGAAGTTTGGATATACCTAATTCTATCAAGTGATTTATTTGAGTGTACCTCTCAACCTTTTAATACAGGAAATCTGGACAAGGCCAAATATATTGGGGGAACATACAAACAGTACTAAAGAAATGCTCTTGTATAAACTTAGACAGTTGACAGAATAACATGTCTTGCTTTAGCATGCATTTTTCTGAAGGGTATGAAGTCTGAAACTCAATGTCTGTCATTATTTAGTGACGTCATTCCTAAATGATTTGCCAGAAAACCACAAATGTTATGAGGAACAAACCAAAAATAAGACACAAAAATCTATTCATTTTGCAAAAATCTGGACAGTTGAAAGGTATAGTAAAGCCGAGGCTGTTTGAGTTTGCCTCCCTTCCCCCCTCACAAAATCATGGTCGAATGGGGCCCGCCCCCTTTAGCTATTCCAATGTCCCATTACTTGGCTATTTCACCCCATTTACCATCAACACTGTAATGTACATACTGCTTTACTTCTATGATGATTTGGATTTAATTTAAAAGTTTTATTTTACATTTTACAGCACAAACACTAATAGACATCTGATAAACAAAGCAATGCAGTCTCACAATGAAAATAGACTTAGCATTGAAACTTCTCTGCCCTTGAAACTCACATTCATTGAAACAGCATTGAAACCCACATTCAAAGAAAATACATCTGGCTAGTGACAGATAAAGATTAACTGTGGGCTGTTTTCAAATCATAGGCCCCTTGCACAGGAGACATACATGTTCTTAGATACACCTTCCTGATCTGCCTGTTGCCTTTGAGGAATAAATTGCCTATGTTACAATAAAAAATAAGCTAGTAATATTGCAATACAGAATGGATGGCAGACTGATAACAGGTTTATCGTTACTAGGTTTCTCCGCCAAAGAGGACATTCTCAGGACTGCAGCATCTACCCCCTTTAAAAGTACAACACAGTACAGTATCAGCAATGCATTTATACACTGTGGGAGTAGAACCCACAGCCTTCTGCATCAAAAGCAAGTACGTTACCTGTTGGGCTATTAACAATGCAAGTAAATTCAGCATAAGCAGCAATAAACTTCTCTTCATGCTCTCAGCTCCTTGTAAAATCCACTCAACACTCAACTGTATCTGTCAACTTTGAAGCATAAGAAATCAGGAAAAAGCCAAAATGTATTGGGGGGGGGGGGCAAAAGCCCAAAAACTAGGGACACATTTAAACATTACTTGTATAATCTTGGAAAGCTGCTAGAATAAAATGCTGCATTACCACCATACATTTCACTGCCAAGCCTTAAACACAGGACACTGTGCACTACAGTCAAAGCAACATATCACTAAACCAAATCAGCTATTTGCTGAAAGATAGACTGAAACTTTAATGGCTATCATTTAGTGAATTCAGTTCTCACCACTGCTCTTAACCTCTTAGCACAAAACACCTAGACAAAGACAATAATGGGGAATACAACCCCCAAACATATTCAGGGAATTCAGTTATCACCACTGCTGTCAACCTCTTAGCACAAAAAAACCTGGACAAAGCCACTATGCAGCCCCAAAAATAGGGACAATTTTCAAATACTGATCATATAAACAGAAAATTGCTAGAATAAAAGGCTTTGTGTTACCATGTACTTTCTGAAGAATATGAAGTCTGAAATTTAAATGCCTATCATTATTTAGTGAATTCAAAATCCTGAAAACTACAGACATTATGAGAAACAGAACAAAAATATGAGGCAAGAATTTCACAAGTGGTGGTGGGTAGGGAAGCTAAGCTGAAGCTACCTGCTTTCCCAAGGCTCAGGGTTTGAGTCTAGCTCTTGAGTTTTCTCTAGCCACCAGTTATATGGAACTGGGACATTGCATGCACACACATGGTGTACTTGCATTCACCAAGAGTTCATATCACAAGTTAGTACCAGCAGATAGAGTTATAGTGTAGTTGCAGATTAGTGTAACTTTGATGTTGCACTTGGAGATCAACCTTTCTGCATTTATGTTACCAACCTGAAATTTACCAGGTCAGCAACACAACTGCAGACATGGCTTTGACTATTAAAGGGCATTTATACATGTTTTACACATCTGTAGGAAATTGGTTATAAAGAAGGTATTTGGAAAGTAAAAATGAACCAATAAATGATATGTAGTTTTAAAGTGTATTCTTTATAGTACTGTCTCATTTAGTAACAACCTCAAGTTTAAAGTTTAAACAGGTGAAAAAATAATGTTATAATATCGAAACGAAAAGATAATATCAGAGTGGTAAAGTTAGACATAGCATCTAAGATATATACAGCATTTCTTTGCATTGTAATGATAACATACGATTGCAATTCAGAATGCTTCAAGTTGTTTCATAGTTCAGCAGTTGAATAAAATGGTAGGTGTGTGTATTGTGATATGATTGGACTGATATTTAATGATACTGCTACTTTACCTTTTTTCAATAGACAAATTGAGATTTACTAATGGTGGAAACAAAATTTTGAACAGACATCCACATTCTTTCATTACTGGTTATACCATTGCTGAATATATTTCAAATCATTTCTTTCAGAAGCATACAGTGCATCTTATTGCAGTGCCTTAAACACACACACACACACACACACACACACACACACACACACACACACACACACACACACACACACACACGCACACGCGCACACACACACACACACACACACACACACACACACACACACACACACACACACACACACACACACACCCCTTACCTGATGCGCTGGTTTCCAATGTCCTGAGGAAGTTGCAAGCATGGCCGGGCTGGTAGATCCAAAATAAATTAAGTCCCAGGCAGTGTCCTGAGGAAATTGGAAGCATGGCTGGACTGGTAGATCCAAAACAAATTAAGTATCAGTGTCCCGAGGAAGTTGCAAGCATAGCAGGGCTGGTAGATCCAAAATAAAATTTAGTCCCAGTGACAGTGTCCCAAGGAAGTTGCAAGCATGGCTGGGCTGGCTGGTTTCCCCACGAGAAGAAGGCTGGTTCCAACAGCATAATCTCATGGGAGGACTGAGAGCAGGCTCCAGCCTGTGGATGATGCAGTCCGGAGTTCTTCTGTGCTATGCAGTCATCACCGCACAGACGTCTGGGCATCCTGTGGGGCAAAATGTCTTTCCCCCTATCCGGACTGCTCACACAGCAGTCAGTCTGGAGTTGTGAGTTTCCGGAACTCCAAGTACGCATGAGCGGAGTTCTGGGACTCGCGATTATGTTTTTTTACTGATTGATACTGATTGATTTGTATTTACAGGTGGATGAGCTGCTGATTTGTATTTTGCTTTTACAGGTGGAGGGGCTGCAGTCCTGCAGTCCTATAGCACGAGCCACCCCTGGAACAGTATATCATTCAAGGGACAGAATAAGCCCGAATTCCTGGAAAACTGTTTCTAAAATTAAAAACGAGTGACTTTTTATTCTCTGATAGCAGGGCTTTTATTTCCTGAAACAATAGATTTGCCCTTTTAGTAAAGGGCTTGTACTGGACTTAAGCTAAAAAATATATGTAAGTATGTATTTATATTTTAAGATAAAACATTTTACTGATGAGGAATATAAATGGATAGTTTCACTGTTTTGCTGTATTTACAGTGAAAGACTATATTTCATTTAACTAAACTTGTAAGTGTATTTCTAAATGTTAAACAAATACTTCCTGTAAGAGAATGTCATTGAATTATAAGCAATAGACTTGATTACTTCAAAACTATGTAAGTTAAGAATTTTGTTTTATTTGTTCATCTTTGCTTAGTTCATAGATGTTTAATAGGCTAATGACCATAAGGGCTTTTTAAGCCTAGCCATCCATCCCAAATCTGTGACAAGTTCTGGTACCCTTGATATGTGTAAGCAAGGGCTTGGGAGATGAAACATTTACAAGTAGGGGCCTGGGAGATGAACCATTTACAGGTTGCCTGTGTCAATTAGAGACATAGGTGCCAAACAAGGGATGAATTTCCTGTTCCTCATTCAATTGTCCACATTACACTTGAATTAGGTTAGACAAGAACTCTGCTCCTCATGGATGGGAAGCCTGTTCCAGAGATGAGGTACTCTCTGAGATATATACCTGTCTCGCCAGCAGTTCACATTTATATCACAGGCAAGGTTTAAGTCTTTGTAATGGATGATTCTGGTGCTGTTTGTTTTGTGGATATGCAGGAGGCCCATCAGAGTGGGGTCTGACAGTGCCCTCCATGCCACGCATAGATCTCCCCTCAACAGCCTGTAGAAGATAAAACACAACATTGGCCCATGAGATGGTCTGCATAGGAAATATTACTTACACCCTGTATTCTTTTAGTTAGGAACTTCTGTGGACGTTCCAGTTGCCTGGTTACATACATACCAAAGGGGGTATTGTACTGAATTATAGGTCTGATGAATGCTGAATACAGTGAAACAATGACTTCCTTGGACCTAGATGCCATACCTTTGTTTACAGGTTGCACAACATGAATGATTTCCTCGCTACTGTAAACACGTGATGGTCAAAGGTTAGATTACTGTCTATGTGTATCCCTAAGTTCCTGACTACTGAGTCAACTCTAAGTAGTGTGTTGTTAATATGATACTATGATTTTATTGTTTTTGTGCTTGTGCGCTACTTTTGGAGTTCAAATAAACTTTGGAGGCTTGGTTCAGCCTATTTCGTTCTTCGCTTTCATTTTTGTTTTGGTTTGTGGAGTTTGGTTGGAGTTATATTGCTTTTTCTTGGGTTGTTAATATGATAGTTACAAAGGGTGGATGACTTCCTGAAGGATACTATTATGCATTTCTTGGCATTTAGTTTTAGTCCATGGCTCTGACACTGGTTTTGTCTGTGTCATCCCTTCCTGGAGAACATTTTTGTTCTTGTGGGATTCAATGACAGCTCCTAATTTGCAATCATCTGCAAATTTAGTCAGCCAGGGGCCATGGACATTAGACTTGAGTTTAGAGAAGTAAATTCCAAAAAGGACCAGTCCCAGCACTGATAACTGAAGGACTCCACTTGTGATTGGGCTCTTTGAAGAGGTGGACTCACCAATTATAACTTTCTTGGTTCTGTCTGTGAGCCAGTTGGCTATCCACCGGGTGACATACCGATTTGTACCTAACCTAATGAGTTTGTCAATAATGCCCAAGTGGGGTATTATGTCAAATGCCTTGGCCAGGTGAATGTAGGCAGTGTGAACCATATTGCCCTCATCCATTGCTTTAGTGACCATCTCAAAGAGATCCACCAGATTGAGTAGGCATGACCTTCCCTTGACAAAGCCATATTGGATTGGTTTCAGTGTTCGGAGGTTTACTATATCATTATTGATCATTTCCATGATAATTTGTTCCATGGCTTGGCATATGAGACTACTAAGATGTATGGGTGTGTAGATTCCAAGGTCTATAGATGACCCACCTTTGTGCAGAGGGATGACTGTTGCTGTTCTCCATTTATGAATTAGAGAGCCTGTTTGGAGGCTACAGTTAAATAGCAATTCCAGATGGACTGATAGGTCATGTTTCATGCTGTTTAGAAGGCATCCTAAGACTTTGTGTGGGCCCATTGATGCAGCACTCTTGGCCCTAGACAGGGCATTAAAGACTTGCTCCCTAGTGACAGTAGGGGGGTGTTATATGTGATGATATTTCCTGAGGGAAGTTTGAGAGGGAGAGTGGGGTAAAGTTGGAATTTGTTGGCCAGTAGGTTTTCTATATTTTCTGGCTCAGTATAGGTGGTTCCATTTACAATGAGCTCTGCACACAATTGCGTATTGCCTTTCAGGTTGTGGATATAGCTGAAGAATGCCTTGCAGTTGCCCTTGGCCTGGGAGGCCAAATTTACCTCAAATTTGGCTTTGGTATGCTTTATTTGTTGTTTGTTTAGTTTGATGAGAGTGTTTTAATCCTGCTGGGTGCTGCACTTCTTATTTTTGTCATGATTTTCCTTCTTCTGTTATACAGCCTACTGATTTTGTGATTCCACCAGGGGGGCTTATTTTTTTAGTTAGTTCTTTACTTCTTCCTGGTGGGTACAGCTGCCTCTGTGCAGTTATTAACATGGTTGTATAGGGTTTCTGTGAAACATTTCTGCATAGGCAGCAGTGTTCTCAGGGTTTATGGGGGCTTGAAATTTTGCCAGGTTATCACTTAATAGCAGGAAGTTAGCATTAGAGTAGTTCTTGAATATTCAAGGGTTAGCTGGGAGTCCAGGTTTTATTTTACTTCAAGAGAGGCCATTTTATGGTCTGTCCTTAACAGGGAAGACATTACAGTAGGGGATGTGCAGCACTCGCCCATATTAGTGAGGACCAGATTCGTATGGTTGCACCCCTGTCTAGTATATTGATAATCTGCTCCAGGAAGTTTGTGTTTATAAATCCAGGAATCTCTGTGCCTGTACATTTGTTGCCATATAGGATTCCTAGTTAATAGTGTGGCAATTAAAGTCACCCATGAATATGGGATTGGGTTGCATGGTGAATGTTTCCAAAAAGTTTAAATACATGGTATGGGTTTCCTTTGTCATAGAGGAGGACCTATAGCTTTCAAGAAAGTGATATTGGATTTGGCCTATGGTGATTTGAATATGGAGAAGCTCAAGTGCATTGTCCTGGTTGACCAGCATTGAGGTGCATTTATTTTTTATGTAAATTGAGGCACCTCCACCTTTAGTCCCTGTCTGTGCAGTAGCTGGTCTAAATGTATGGTAGGCATTATAACATTGCACTGTTGGTGTACTCTCAGCAGCTTTAAACCATGAATCAGTGACCACACAGACATCAATATTCTCTAGAGTAAAGAGAGCTTCTAAGGAGTGGAGTTTTTTGTTTAGACTCCTAGCACTGAGCAGTAATACATTTTGATTTGCTATGTCAGAAGTACTTTCAGGTTGGCATTGCCTAAAAAAGCCACTATGGGTGAAGACAATGTTTTAGCTAATATTCCAGAGCCTAGAGGGGAGAGGTGCATACTACCCTTCCCAAATCCATGTGGTCTGTTGACCATCTTCTATGTTGAAAAATATTGCACTACTTAGAACAACACCAGAAACTAAGCCAATTATTAAAGTCAGCCATCTTTTGTTCATATTGTGGCATCATCCTTGCAGAAGGTAAAATGCTGATGAATGCTAGGCTCATACCAGCCTGGGACACATATTCCAAGAGCTCCATGATGTCTCTGTTCATATAGTATAGGGAGGTACATTTCAGGTAATTTACAGCCACATGGACTATGACTGAGCATACTGGTGCGTGTGGTTCAATGACCTGAGTGAGTGTGTCACATGGTGTATCCTAGCTCCTGATTAGCAACCGAGCATATCAGTTTGTTTGAGAATTAACTGGTTGTCAGTAAACATGAGGCAATTTCTACATTGCCTCAGAATGCCAATATCCACCAAGCTGGTAACTGAGATACTGGGAAAGTTCATATCCATAGCAACAGACCCTTTTTTATTAATTAGACAGTTGGAGTGAGAATATAAAACAATGTCAGGAGTATCCAGTTTGCATATCTGGAGGCAGTGCTTGTCGCTGCAACTAGTTAACGTGTGTGCAACTAGGTATTGGAGAAATTTCAATTGTGCTTTTGCAGGAAAAATGTCACTCAAGATGTCTATTTCTGTGTCAGTAGAGGGCTCTGCCAAACACTTGAGGGGGAAACTAATAAGTAGACCCTGATTATTTATGGATGAGATATTTAGGAAGATATTCTGAAGTTAGACACAAACCAAGCAGTGCTTACTGAAAACAAAGAATTAGCTTGTCAAGAATGATGAAAAGAAGGGAGTCATGTGAATGGCTACTGCCTAGGTACTACTAATGCTAGTCTCACCACAGCTTCACTATACTGGGACGCAATGCTCTTTTGTTTCTTCTCTCATCAGAAGCAAAACATTAGCACCATTCCCAAGATAAGAAACAGGCCGCAGCCTATTTGGAGATCCACAGTCTTGTCCCAGGTGATGCAAGGGTCTGTAGGGCTGCTGTCCCTTTTCCTGGTAGATGCCTTAAATAGAAACCAGACCAATCATGCACCTTCAAGCACAGAAACTCACTCCCTAACTAGAAGCAGTCATAAATCAATGAACTGTGCTCTTTCTAATACCAGGAACAAAATATAAGCAAAAATTCCAAGCTAGCACTTATGAAGCAGTTATTAGTCTTTCCGGTGATTAGCAGCCTGCAGGAAATATATCCCTGTGCTCCTTCTCTCTCCACGAGCAAAACAGAAGCACTAATCCCAAGATTACTACTGAGAGTCAGAATGTGTGATCTCTAATAACTGGTGGTCTTGGAGTAGATGTTAAAGATTTTAAAGGTAAGATGGAAAATGAACTGCAGTGTGCACTAAGCAGTTATATATGAAAGAGGGGGTAACTAAGCTTTAGCTATCTAATTGGGTAGTCACTAATTTTAAAACAGCAAGATAGATTAAAAGGGGGTGGGCACTTTTTATTCTGGTTCTATGGAATACAGTGGGATGGCCACTAAAGTTAAGTAGTTGAAAGCGAGTGATTTCACAAAATGATAACTTTGTGCTTACACACAACAGTCAGTGAAAGGGAAGATGGGAGGAGATATGTCATTAAATTAACATACAGGGCAGGCAACTAGAAAGACAGTTGAGTTAAAAATAGAACATGGTCAGAAAGGGAGGGTGGGGAAATTAATTTCTGTGGGAGTCACATGAAATATAGCTATGGTTTCTTTCTTAGTTTAGATATGCAATTAAAAGCAGAATACATGTAAAGCACAGTCCAAAGAAAGCAAATCACCATATACAAACTAAAACAAGGCAATAAAGTAATACAAATTACCAGAAAGCAAATGCAAACTATCCTTTCCCTCACAGCAAGTTGTGGCAGAATCTGAATGAGCTTTTCCAGTAAACCCTAGAAATGTTTTATTTTATCACTTAAATAGAAGGATTTATTCCTAGTTCTCTCCTCAGTTCACAGATAATTAACCTTAACTGACCTGTTCTAATTTCTGTGTGGCTTACAAGAGACACAGCTGTGGTCTCTTTTCTAGTTCAAATATGCAATTAAAAGCAGAATTCAAGTAAAACACAGTGTAAAGAAATCAAATAGCAACATACCAGCTAGAAGAAGGCAACAAAGTAATACAAAATACAAGAAAGCAAAAGCAATCTAACCTTTCCCTCACAGCAAATTGTGGCGGAGTCTGGGTGAGCTTTTCCAGTAAACGTTATGTGCATTGCTGGGTTAACTGAATGTCAAATCTAAGTAATAATCCAATTAGAAGTGTTAAAGTGCTAGTGAGCTTGCTTTCTTTGTTTCTGTGTAACATATTCCTTTTCACAGGTCATTTATGAAGCAAGTAACACTCAATACTCCATTAGTTTCAGAATGCTAGTTTCTTCCTACCTTGAGCTCTTCTGAAGACAATCTAGGTCAAAGTTCACCACTGATGTCTGAAGGAATTTTTCTTTTTTTAAAGTTTATATGTCAGAAACCTACTCAAAATAGCATTTTTGTTTTTTATTTTCTTAGAAGTGAAGAATTGATAAAAGGAAACCTATAGTGATATTTTATACTGAGCTGTTGCTAACATATAATTTACTTCCATTTTGCTGAATATTAATAGCTTATGTTGTAGTATTATTAACTCTCACTATACATATTATTGGAAAGAAGTAAAGATAGATTTTTTTCTGATTAGAGCAACTTGAAAGAACTAAGAAGAATGAGAATCTCACAGAGGAAATTAACAGCTGCTGTGTGTTGTGAGCTGTCATTTTAACATGCTGAAGCTTAAATCAGAACAGCAATTTACAATGGCTAGAAACACACATTCAAATCAAAGAAGCAGGACTTCTTTTATATACAGTCAAGATTGTAATCAAGTTTGTAGCAAGGTGCACTCTTTGTACTCTACAGATTACATTGCTTTTCTGAACATCATTCAGAAACATTAGGGCCTTATCAAGTCATATTATGTCTATAACAGTCTAAATTAATGTCTCTAATAATATATATGTAGGTTCCTTACAAAGGGAATTACAAATCTAAAAATAATATTGCTGAATAGTTTTTGAATGAGCAGCTGAAATGTTGCATGCATCAAGTACAGGGGAGTCAACAGCTTGAAGTGAAGTGACCATTTTTTAAATGTCAAGTTGGTTGCAGGTAGCAATAAGCTTTTGTGAGTATAAAATGAAATTCATTGTCTACACCCCTGCTTGCAATACTAGAATTAAAAAAAATCTATGAATAATATGCAAATGCATATTTAATATGTAAGATTAATAAAAGACCAGTACCAGTAAGTCAATAAATGCATACATATACTATAATAGTTAATAGAGAGCTGATGATTAAGTAGCTCTTTGATGGGAGATTTTAGAAATACAATATATATATATATATATATATATATATATATAAAATAAGGTAGAATTAGTTTAATAGTGGGAAAATAAGATATAAAATATATATTTAAATAACAAACTGCTTATAAGAAACATGTCTTTTACATATGCATACATATGGCACATTTGCATGTACAAGATCTCATTTACATAGAAAAATCATATGAAAATATTTGAAAAATCTGAAAACTGAAATTTGAAGCTTCGTCATGTGATCTTCGAAGCCTTTACATGTTATATGTTATTAGATTCCTTAAGTCTACCTGAAATAGCTCATTTCATAAGTCAAAGCTGAAATTTGAGTGTTATATTGCTGAAACAATTCAACGGTTTTGATAGAAAGTAAAGTAGATTTTTCAATATATTTGAACCCTGGAAAGGAGAATGAGATTTGAATTAAGCACATTGTAACTTTTGAATACAATATAGACTGAAAATATTTTTTTACTTCAATGGAATAGCAAGACATTCTCTTTCAACTCAATAATGTACATATTTTTATGACATAGTTTAATAATTTATTTATTTTTTATTTATTTTACATTTGTTTACAGGGATAGTCCAAATGGACACATGTCCTTTTTCAGTGGAGGCCTGGGGAGAAAAGCTAAAGTGTTACACAATTTTGAGAAATAGACACTTGTACTTTAAGAATTATTTCAGAGCTTTTGTTTGCTCTATAAAATATATGTGCATCTTTTAGCATGATAAATATATATGTACATTGACTTCCCTTTTGTATTGTAGTTTAGTATGATAAGATTACCTGCCACCTGTAAGTTTGCAGATGTCTTTATTTCTTCAAGTCTCACTCTGTTATACTTACTTATTTAGAGATTTAGTTATATTAATGTTGAATGTGAAAATATTTTAGGAATATTTCATGGATAATTTATACTAGTATTATATAAATAGGTATATAGTACAGCATTTGTAGGATTATTTAATATTTGTGATTAATAGAAGAGGACGATTAAACTTTTATGTAGTAATGGAATAGTTTTAAATGGCAAAATATATAACTAAATTAATAGTCTCTTGTTATTTTTGACATATATAACATTATATTAATTACTTGTAAGTCACAGTAGCTTTTGGTTATTTTTTGATGAATTTTAGGTATTGTTCAGTTGAGACATAGCATAGTAGTTTGTCTATTTGATAGGCAAATAGGAACTTTGGTATTTATGGTAGGTTGTAGTTTGTTAATATATATAGATATAGTTGTATACTTGTCTTTGTTTTTGCAATTTATGAGTTTTAGTAGTTTAATTTGTAGAAAGGAAGAATTAAAAAAATGTGGAATGTTAAGATTGTGTTGGAGAAATGCATTAGAGTCATATACATTTAAATTAATATGCAAGATAAATGTGTCATATTGTCTTTTAAAAGAAATCATTTTAAATACACAATATGAATAGTTTTAATATATTATCTATTAATGTAAATATATTAAATAATGGCATTAAAAGGAAATCAATAATGAGATATCTAAAATTAAATAGAGGTGACATTATATTTTTGCAAGAGACTCACTTAATAGATATACAATATTTAAATAACTTTGGTTTTGAAATGTTATTATCTGCTTCTTTTTAACAACAAGAGGAGAGGAACTGCTATACTTTAGAGAAAATGTACTGTCATGCCTAAGGTCATGGAATCCATTAATGATCCCAAAGGAATGTAAACATTTGTAATAATTAAATATAATGGCAAACTATATACACTAGCTAATCTTTACTGGATCCCTGACATAGGTGTAAGAGTATCTAAAGATCACTTAAACTTCCTACAAAGTCATTGGAAGGGTAGTTTAATTTTAGGGGATTTTAAGTGCATATCTAGTATGGAACATACAAGTGAGCAGAAGAAAGTCAAAACACTGGCATTGACTAAAGCACGAAACATATGGATTAGTAGTAATAATTCAGCTGATTTACTAGAAAAAGAAGAAAAGTCATTTTTCTTCAGTCATTTTTCTTATTTGCACAGGAGGAAAAACAATAATTGATAGGATTTATGCCTGTATAGACTTACTTAATAAAGTGAATTTTTAAACTATCCCTTGTTTTTTATCTGATCATAATGCATTAAGTAGTAATATATTAATGGATACAAGGAAATTTCAGATTATTTATAGAGTCCCAGAATATGCAATGAAAGTAAAAGAATTTAAGAATTCCCTTAAGGAACATATGGAATTTTTTTTTCTTTGAATGATAATGGTTAGGTTAGTAAAACCATACTATGGGACTCCATAAAATTAATATTAAAGACAGAATGGGAAAATTGGATAGTAATAAAATGAAAGAGTGGGATAAAGAGCTGTTAGAAATACAAGATGAAATACACAAAGTGAGGTCTGAACAACAAACAAAGAAATTAGATAACAAAGAAGTCATTAAAAAATAATGAGAAAATATCAAACAGTTTTAATGGATAAAGTAGAGGTAGCTTCAGAAAAAGTAAAATTGCAGTTATGAGATAACTTCAAAAAATTTAGATATATTAACTAATAGAAGTAAAATGTTAAAAAGCACAAATGAATGATATCTGAAATCACACTAATAAGCTTACTTCAGACAAAAAGTGCGAGGACTGGGTTCACCTTTAAGCATGAATTTGAATAAAGGATTCAGCCCACTCTTACACATCTACACACACTGATTGGCTACTGGACCTAGTCACACCCATTTACTATACAGTAAAAACAGTTATTGAACCCTGTAATCTTCTGTAACACTGAGTAGTGCTTGGATGCAATAATAAATGACTGAGAAACAAACTTCTGTCTACCAGTTATTTTGAGTGTCTACTAAATATTTCTTGGGGATTCAACGGGATACTGGTTGACTGATAAGGCAGAGAGATACCTCTCTCTAGTGCGTTTCCTACCTCTACTAAGCATTTTTGGTTGGATATACTGGTCCTGTCTATTTTACTGATACTAAAATACCACTCTGAAGTCTAAAATTACTAGGACTTTTTCTGGATACAGGCCTACTTTCCCTTTGCGAGTACACCCTAGCATTTAGTACTTCAGACAAAAAGTAAATGCTTAATATTTAAAAAAATCCCTGAGGATCATACTAGAGATAAAAATAATAACCCTAATGATTACAGAATTGACTAGTATTTAAAGAAAAAAATGTTACTAATAAACTTATGACCAACAAATAACTCTGTTGAATCAGCCTATTACCTTGATAGAAGTTACAGAAGCTTTAGAAAAGGGAAAAAATTATAAAGCTTCAGGATTAGATGGTTTAAGTAGGGAATTATATAGCCTGTTTCCATTAAATATTTTAGAATTATTAAGTGACCTTTTCAGGATAATTCAGAAGTTAAAGAAGCTTTAGAAAAGGGAAAAACATGATAAAGCCCCAGGATTAGATGGTTTAAGTAGGGAATTATATATTCTGTTTCCATTAAATATTTTAGAATTATTAAGTGACCTTTTCAGTTTAATACAGAGTGACACAATAATTCCTCTTTCATGGAAATTTTCTGTAATCTCACCAATATTTAAACAAGGAAATTATAATAAATTAGTTTCCTCATATAGTTTAATTTCATTATTAAATGTAGAATGCAAAATATTTACTTCCATTTTTGCGACAAGATTAATAGATATAGGAAGCTCATAGGTAAGTACTAGGCTAGATGCCCTTGTGCGCAAATAAATTAATACATCAACCAGCATTTATAGTCAATAGATTAATGTATAAAGGGTAACAACTATCTTAGATTTAGTAAAAGGAATGAACAAGAATGTGTCCCTAATTAGCTTAGACATTGAGAGAGCTTTTCATTCTTTAGATTGAAAATACTTGTTTAAAACTTTAGAAGTATTTGCATTTCCATAGCAGTTTATTGGAATATTAAAAAACATGTATAGAAACTCCAAAACATAGGTTAAAATTGGATCTTATATTTTTCAAGGATTCACATTAAACAAAGGCACAAAGCAAGGGTGTCCCTTGTCCCCTCTACTATTTCTGTTATCAAAACCTTAGCTAATAATATAAAAAGCAATGAAAAAATTTATGGATTCTCAATTAACAGAGATTGTCAGTATAAATTACACCTTTTTTGTAGATGATATTTGACTAACTATATGACATTTAAATTATTCAATCAAAGAAAGAGATGAGGAAATTGAAAAATGTCAATAAGTATCACTAATGAAAAAAATGAAACGTTAGTGTTGAATCAACCACTAGATAGCAAGTTTAAAAATAAATATAAATATAATTGGAAAGAAAAAGAACTAAAATATTTGCAAATAAAAATCTATCAAGATGTGAGTAAGATTATCAATAATAATTTTGAAAAAAATAAATGAAGAAATGTTAATTCTTATCAACAATTGGCATGATTTTTTTTTACTTTTAAGGCTAGCTTAGTATTTATTAAAATTATTATATTGCCCAAGATTATATATATATATATATATATATATATATATATATATATATATATATATCTGTATATGGATCTACTTTCATTAAACAAAAGTACAATATACTGAATTATACTTACCCGAGCTGAATCCACCAGAACACCTCTTCATTGAATGAACTCACTCATCACTCATCAGACCCATCATAAAGTACAACGCCCCATTTGTGATGTACATTATAAGACACCTGCAACAGCTGGAAAGACCACAGAAGTACCTCACCAAGAGGATCACTGGCCTCAAACAGATGCCCTATGCAGCTCAACTGAAGAAACTCCAGCTGTACTCGGTTGCATACCGCCTACTCAGAGGTGATCTCTGCCTGAAATACAAGGCCATGTCCAACCCAGAATTGATGAGCATGCTCCACTTAAAGAAAACCTTATCCCCTTGAGCCACATGCTCTAGGGATCTAAACCTCACCATAACAATAAATAGGACGTGCTGGAGGGATAGATTCCTGTCCCAGAGACTTCCCATGCTTTGGAACAAGATTCCAATCTACATTAGACAAAGCTCCTCACTAACACTCTTCAAGAAAAACCTTGACGAGTGGATGGGAAACAGAAAGTTTACCCCGGGGATCACTTCCATGGCTCTGCTGGACAGATGCACAGGGAACTAATTTAAGGGGGAGACGAAAGCCAACACATTCTGGCTTGGCTTATAAATGCATTTAGGCAGATAGCCTAGTACCTACCCATGAACCAATGAACCTATGAACAGACTGCCATATTCCTTTCACAGGGAAAGGAACCACTTGACCACCATGGAAAACAAATTAATAGAGGAAAAGTAAGCCAAGCAAAATGGAGGACTTTGCCCCCACCCCCCATCCCCCTACTTAAATATACTATCTCTGAGATCGCACTACACAGAAGAGAGGGCATAGTTCACCATGGTGGTCAAGTGGTTCCTTTCTCTGTGAAAGGAATTTGGCATCCATTCATTCATTGAAGAGGTTTTTCAGTGGATTCAGCTCGGCTAAGTAAAATTCGGTGGATCGTACTTTCGTTTAATGAAAGTAGATCCATATATATATGTGTGTGTGTGTACATATATATATATATATATATATATATATATATATATATATACAAACACACACACACACACACACACACACACACACACACACATATATATATATATATATATATATATATATATATATATATATATATATATATATATATATAGTGCATTCAGTATCTTTAATATCTGGAAAAATGTTAACTTTATTCTTATGGTATCTTAAAAAGCTGTGAATTTCTTATAGAAATTAAATAAGATTATGGGAGTACGGTGGTATTAACTTTCCAGATGTAGATTTCTTTATTCTTTAGGTTACATTACAAATGTTAACTCTTATTACACCCAACTTATACTAGTTAATGAAAAAACATTCAGGGGCAGATTATTCAAAATTTTTTTATAAGTTTATTAAATAGGATAAATTAAAAATGTGAAATAGCAATCCTTTCATCTAGGGGCCTCAGTGTTGCAGCGGTTAGCATTGTCACCTCACAGCAAGAGGTTCTCCCATTCGATTCTTGGCTGGAGTGCCTTCTGTGTGGAGTGTGCATGTCCTCCCCAGGGTAGAGTGACATTTAAAGACATGCAGGTAGGTGTGTGCGTGAATAGGTGTGCCTTCTTTGAAGGTTGGACGTGGGGCTGGCAACTCGGCACCATAAAAATCCACTGTCAATCATTAGCGGATCAGAGTTCCACTGCAGCAACCCCTAACCAGGAAAAGCTGAAAGACTTTTAACAAACCTTTCATCTGGTTAACAAAATTTACCTTAGAAGGAAATTCATTTCAGACTTTAGACTCTGCTTATATGAAATCAGTTCTTAAAACAGTTAAGAAATATGTTTTTAAAACTCCATTAATATAAACATGGATTTTTTTGTGGTTTCCCATTGCGTACACCTCTAGATTTAAGGAAGCTCAGAACAATGTTAAAATGAATTTAATAAAAAGTAATGGATTAGTGTTATGGTCTGATGACTTTGAAAGAGGAAATGTTTATTCCACAGAATATGTAATGAAAGAATATAAGTTGGTTGAATCTGCTAACCAGTTAATATTATCCATCAGAAAGAAAGTAAATGAATTTGTGAATAGTATGATTGAAGAGGAACAGAACACTATTCCCACATTATATGAATATATGAATGCCCAAATCAAAGGTAGATTGACCTACAAAGTTATATAAGTTAATTATAAATAATAATAATAATTTTGATGCAAAATACTGGAACTTTAGAGATGGTAGTGGAATGAGTGACTCAATAGATGGTAAGAATAAAACTTTGTTACTTAAATCAGCTAGTCAAATGTTTTTATGTGGAAATAAATACAAATATATATATATATATATATATATATATATATATATAATGTTTGATACATCCTATAAAAATCTCTAAGTTTAGTAAATGTAGTAAAGGTATAAAAGGTGATTGGACACACGTTTATGATTTGTGAAAAATTACATGTATTTTGGGACAAAATAAGTATATTTTAAGGGGTTGTGGTCTGATAATCATTCTTTAACTGCATCACTAATACTAATGAATGTTCCACTTCCTGTATCTGTAAAAGCCAAATAACAAAAAATGTTTTGGGCTCTCTTGACAGTTTCTAGAAAAGATATTACAAAAAAAATGGAAACTGAATCAATTCCTATGTTCAACGAATAAAACTGAAAAAGAAGTGATCGGAATAAGATCTATAGATCCTACTAAGGCTTTTAGAAGCTGGGATAACCTTGAAATGTTGCTATTGAAATACCAAGACTCTTAATGTGTTAATCATATAAGTTTAGCATGATGATTCAATGTATTCCTATCATTGTTTATCAACACGTGATGTTGAATTTCTTCCTTTCTGTGTGTATATTGCAAATATGTTAAATTAATAAAAATTTCCTTATATAAAAAAAACATTTTAAGGTGAAAATATTATAGAGTTTGCCTAAGCTAACATAAAAGACAAAAATAGTCATGTTTGTCAAGACCGAATTAAACACAATATTAAATCTGAAATACACTTGAAGCATATATATGAGAATCAAACATGCACTGGACATTACAACAGAGGAGTCCAACATTTTCTATAAACTTTGCACAGTTGAAAGACTAAAGTTTCAGCATAAAAATTAAATCCAATGTTTTGATTTATTCCAATCTCTTGTTATAAATTGCTACAATACTTAAATAATTAGTGAGGAATAATTTGCTGCAATGTATTCACCAACTGTTAAATCTTTTTTACCCGTCTTTGGTATAAACAGTATTTGATAGTTATTTAGGTTGCACTAGTTTCATGTTGTTATGCAATGTCACTGTACTACTCAGTAAAAATGATTGCTAGCAGTTTTTGTATGGAGTAATGCTTGCATGGAGATACTGAACCTATAGATGTAATGTAGATTACTTATACACTGGAAAACGTAATTATTACTATTAATTACTTCTTTTTGTGCATGTTGCCATTGTCAAATATCTACAGTAGGATTATGGTTGATTGCACATTGTTAGTATTGCACTTTGAAAAGCTGACTCAGTTTGTCACTTATTTCTCCTACTTTTACTCATTTTTCTTTTCAAGATTTTTGCTTCATTTTTGTTTCTCTGCCACTGTTACTGAAATCTAAATGATTTATAGCTCTTCCATTTTATTAATATTAATGGTTCATCGTTTAAAATTTTGCAGTCTTATTGTGCCTAATTAGGCTTTATATCTTGAAAAATAAGTTGCACAAACTGGATCCCTTGTCACTTTCCTTTCTAGTCTTATCATAATTGTTTTTAATTATTACATTTGACAGATTTTTGTGTAATCAAATATTTCTAAGAATGATTAAAACATTACATCATTTTCTAGTGCGTTATTATTTTTATTAAAAATTAAGAAATTACAGTCTTTTTTTATAATTGAATAAGATTATTTGACTTTATATTTGCTATTACGCATGAATGTATCCTATACAAGAAGTTGGCTTGGAGTTAGTACAGGAGACCTTTATTTACTATATTGCTTTCTTTGTATGACACTGCAGGTTATCAGTATTTTCTTCATTTACTTTTTAATAATAAACTTTTAAATTAAGAGGAAAAAATATTAGTAACTATTTATTTTTAGTGGTTGTATATTAACAATCAAACAAGTATCATTACCTCAATTTTTTGTACTGGAATCATATATAATAAGCATGTTTTTATAAAACACAGCAGCAGTCTTACTCACTTGCACTTTAATATGTTGAAATGCATCAACTTAAATTTAAGCATTTACTGTGAATATTATCTGTCATTCTTTTGTAGAAGTATTCTTGGTTTTATCATACAAACTTGGGATGAGTAAATAAATTTGTTTGGCTACTATTAATCAGGCACGCATTATCATTTGGATTTTCTAGTTTTGTAGCAGGTTAGGTTTGATATGACTAACTAACTTGCATTTCTTATAAGGGGCGACAAATTAAAAATTTACCATTTTATACTGGCAACATAAGAAATTATTATTAATATATATTTTTTATCTTTAATATAGTTATTTGCTATTAATGTAAGTTTTTGATCTTTTGTAATTTAAATATTTGTGTTCTATATTCTTAGTGGCATCTATTCAGATTATAATGGATACTTTTCTTCAGTTACTATTACCAGACAGAAGTCATTTATATCTGATTTGCATATTGTGATCAAGTGGCGGCAAATAACTGCAAACAACTAAGCTCCTTGAATTGTTTTGTTTTAAATGTAAACTGTTTAATGCACACACACACACACACACACACACACACACACACACACACACACACACACACACACACACACACACACACACACACACACACACACACACACACACACACACACACACACACACACACACACACACACACACACACACACACACACACACACAATCTATTTAACCCAAATATAAATGAATGGTTGCATACATAGTTGTTATGCATATGATTAACAGCAGTCTGCATTATCCACATGTGAGGTCCACCCTGGCACTAGTCATACTGACTATTTTCATTCAGGCACAGTAGGCTCAAATAAAATTATGCCAATGAAGGAGTAATGGGATTCAAATGAAAAATGGTGTAGAAAATGTTATGCTAAAAAGTTCTCTTCCTGGTTGTTTGTGATTTGTAGTAATTTTTTATGCATTTCTGCACTGTCCACATATGTGTTATAAAAGGAGAAATCATGCCTTTTCTATCTACTTTGTATTTGGTACAGATGCTTGCTGTTGATACCAACCAAGCACTTTCTTGATGTGAGGTGCTTGTTTTGGCTGAGGCCTTCCCTGGCCCTCTCCAAACACAATTTGGATCAATGAATGGTGAAACGTAAATTCACAGCTGGGATAGTGCCTGTGTCCCTTATGTACAGGGGCAAGCTCTATGATACTCAATGCACAGTCACAAATCCATGCCATCCTCTTGGCCCCAGGGGCCATATATTGGGTAAAATCTGAATATATTAGCTAGGCTTGTAAGAGCCCTTAAGCTGTTAACCTAGTAATCTCCTATGAACCTGAGCCTGAACTGCAGGCACCCAGTGGCACTCATTGGCCAGGAAGGTAAATATGCAGAGAAAGAATAACTCATTGCAACTTTGATAATAGGGAATTCATGATAGATTTAGACTGAACAGGGAGAATTTAAGGCCTTTACTGTGTATATATGGGGCTCAGATGGAAACTGGGAGATGTTTGGCATTCCAAAATCTGTGGATACTAAGGTATGCATAGACCTCACTATACTTGCCATGTGGACTATCTAGAGACAGACTGGGGACACAGTGGGTATTTGTCAGTCTTCTGTCTCAAGGATACCTCAGCTATTCCATGATAGATTCTTGGCATGTGAGGATCAGTATATCTATTTTCCAGTGTCTCTTCATGACAGCGCCTGAACCATGCATGCCTTTTATGAGATGGCACTTTTCCTTGTGGCGCTTGGTGTACTCGGTTGTGCCCATGTTGTTATTAGAGTCCCATCAGGTTCACATGGGAGTGCTTCTGAAGTAGGAAGAGGTACCATTCTATTCACTTCCAGGTAGATTGTGATTCATGGAGTGCATCACCAACATGTCTGCCCAACATCCTGGAAGTGTCCATGATTTCCATATCTGGCACACTAGCTCCCTCTACTGTCTCTTTCTGCATGGCAGGATGTCCCATGGTCACCTTGTTGGTAAGTGGAAATTTTTCATTTTACTCATCTATAGAGTTATTCTTTAGCAAATGTATTGCTTATTACTGAACAACCCTGTACTGTAGGCCCCTTTTTTTCTTCTCTTGTGTTCTTGTGTTTTCCAGATGATGCAGGCCATCCACTTGAACCATGGATCATGGCATGTGTGAGGAACATGATGGGAGCTGCTAAAGAAATGTATAACACCACTCTGTCACAGACATGTATTATCACTGAGAGACTGTTTGGCCTCCTGAAAGATGATTTCTATTGCCTGGATAGCCTGGGAGTGCCCTTCCGTATGACCTAGTGACTGCATGCAGGACGTTTATTGTGTATTGCATTCTGAACAATATGGTCATGTGCTGGTCTGGTGGCAAACTGTCCCGTGATGTCACTGCTGCCTCCATTACAGGTTCTACCACTAAGAATTATTGATGATAGGGTTG
This sequence comes from Protopterus annectens, assembly GCF_019279795.1. Classification (NCBI taxonomy): domain Eukaryota; kingdom Metazoa; phylum Chordata; order Ceratodontiformes; family Protopteridae; genus Protopterus; species Protopterus annectens. The sequence continues at coordinate 9,889,789 of NC_056730.1, forward strand.
ATGGCTAGCTGGCAGCATTAGGATGGACCATTTGAAGCTTCATGCATGGTATATGGCTGCTCAGGTAAAGAGGCAGCATCTAAGCCATGATTATGGACATGACATTCAGGTTAGTGTTTCCTCATAATAAAAAAACAGAAGTAGTACTATTAGAGTATAATTGATGCATGCAGTGCTACTTGTGGGCTGTGCTGTTTAGTGCATGGTCATCTGTCATGTTTCATTAGACAGTTCCGCTTAAGTTTGTTTTTGTTTTTTTTTTCTACAAGAGTTACTCATACAGAACATATGTTTACTGTTTATAACAGTTATGCTTGACTGTTCACTGAGATCTGTGCAGTGATTAGAAGTGGCATCATGTAACGTCTGATGCCTGTGCCATGGCCCAGCAATCAAGGAGCCTCAATCCTCACCACTAACACCAGAGAGGGTATCTCATATGAGAGAAAGGATAACAAATACACACAGTAAAGTGCAATTTCCCTTAAGAGCACACAGAGATCACAGTCAGTCTAGGGATGGTCACTCCCTTGCTTCCCAGGTCCCCAATAAGTCTCCCCACTGGCACAGCTATAGGGTCCAGATCTCAGCCTAGCTGGCAAGGTAAAACCTCCAGTACCCTCTCTGTCCAACCAGTGCTTCATATCCCTGCCCAAGTAGCTCACACACACACACACACACACACACACACACACACACACACACACACACACACACACACACACACACACACACACACGCACACACACACACACACACACACACACACACACACACACACACACACACACACACACACACACCTTGAGATAAGTATTTATACAACTTCACAGATACTCCTGGGAAAGGATGATACAGACTCTCCAGCTGTGCCCCTTTACCCAGACTATACGGTAGTAATTACTGACACCACCAGCTAATAATTATCAGCTACCCAAAGGCCCTTAACATGGTGTCTAATTATTACTGTAAAATATTATTATCCAATTGGTAAGTGTGACTAATCAGTCAAGGCTTATTAGAGAGGCCTTGTACAATAAACTCTATAAATATGCAATGTACTCTAGAGCTTAACTTATCACTACACAAATCAGCTACAGGTAAAAGATTTTTAAAATATGTAATAATAAATACTAAAAACACACGACAATACTACTACACCACAGTGCTATTCAAGAGTTCAGAGATCACACAGAAACACACTTAGTCTAATCTTTATAGTCCTAGCTATTTCTACAAGAAAACACACTTCTAAGATAACTTACTTAAGACACAGGTAGAGTGCTGATAAGTTGGATATCCAAGATCAAAATGCTTAATAATCTCTGGTTCTCACTGTTTAAATTGAAACTGCAGCTCTGCTAAACATTACATCATCTTTTACACCTTCCTGGTTCCCAGGCCACACAGAAACTGTATTTACATTCTTTTATACTTAGAGCAATAAAGGACATTCCACATGTAAATTCTGGTCATTAACTTTAGCCTTAAAACAATAGGCAGGATGCTTACTCCAGACTCATCGACTCCAAATTCTAATTTCAAAGGAACGAACATAAAGTAATTTTAATTTCAAAGGACCAATAAGAAATGCTTGACTTAGTTTTCCTTACAGCAGATGGCAATGTTGCCACATTGCTGAAACAGCATTTCTTTACATTTAAGACACAAGCCTGTATTTTACATTTATATTTACAAATGCCAGAATTATGTATCAAATTCTATTTGACTAGGCTGGCAGCCTTCACCCTTCTCTACCAGTCTTTACATAAGGAATAAGTACTTCTAGTTGTATGAGTTTTCTTTATGGACACTTAAGTATGCAGGTACTGTTTCTGCTGTAATGTTCAGTACTTGATTGAAATGGTGTATATTTAAGATGTATTCCAACTTGCATTTTTCAATAGATGCTACCTTGCATAGGAAAGGAAATTGTATCACATGCTTTATGATGTAATATTTCTCCTCTTCTATTTTTGACAAATACGATAGTGTATATTGTTTCATTTTCCCATCACACACCCCATTTTTATAGATTCTTTTCTATTTTTTATCTTTTGTTTAGTTGTGAGCAGTAGCATCACACAACAATTGACACTCATTATGCTAAATAGGCCCTTAATTGTGTTACACTTTGCAGTCTGTGATTTACCCTCTCTTCCTTTTTTAACATATTGCATTTTTTTTGTTGTTGTAAATATTCACATTACTCAACTCAAATACATGCTGATAAATATGCCTCTTAGTACTGAAGTACATTGCATTCTAAAATGTTTCTCCCCTCCCTCATTCTGCATATGCATGTATAATTTAAACATTTCTGTCGACATTAAGCAGTTACATTAGTCTACTGAAATGAAATGCTTACTGGTCAATTGACATGCCATTTTTTTTCATTACATGCAATGAAAACCCTGAGTTACACTAGGTCAAATGTGTCCTATGCAATGTCCCTAATGATAGGGCAGGTGATGATACCCGTGATCATGAGGAAGTGCTGACATGTGAGTTTGATGCCAGATTGCTGCAGTGATGTGACCTACTGGATACAGGTGATCCTACTGATCTCACAGTGTTGCAATGTGACCTACTGGATACAGGTGATCCTACTGATCTCACAGTGTTGCAATGTGACCTACTGGATACAGGTGATCCTACTGAACTCACAGTGTTGCAATGTGACCTACTGGATACAGGTGATCCTACTGATCTCACAGTGTTGCAATGTGACCTACTGGATACAGGTGATCCTACTGATCTCACAGTGTTGCAATGTGACCTACTGGATACAGGTGATCCTACTGATCTCACAGTGTTGCATAAATCAAACCTTGAATAAGAGGTTCTGCTACATGTAGATGAACCTTGATATGGTCTGCATGACTTTCTGTTGTGTTATGTCCCCCGTACTATTTCCAGTACTTTCCTGGTAAGCACTTGTAGTGTGACATACAATGGCTTCATGTGATCAGACAGTACCCCATCCTCATTCCTGTCCACAACTTGTTCCTACTTGAATATGGTAAGTCTGACTAATGTACAAATGGAGGTGGAGATGGCTACTGTGTGTGCCAACATATTGCACACAGGTGCAACTGTGGCAGTATTCTGACTCTCTACAATTTTCAGGTAGTGGTGGAAATACTGACGTACACCTTGTAACAGCCATACCATTTTTTGGTGACTTTCTGTGGTAATGGACAGAGCTTGAACAATGGCATGGCACATGTGCTGTTGGGCAGCCAATGCTTTTTTACTTTTCTTGTAGGAGGTTGCTGTAGTACATGTTTGTAACTGACACCCCTTTACTCAGGTGTTGCAATGGACGCAGCTACTTCTGAGATGGTGTCATTCTGTAGAAGGTATTCTTGTGGTTGAGGAAACACTGGTGTTGAGATGCATGAGATCCCTCCCTATACAGCCTGCAATGTAATGTCCCCATCTGCTTGACTTTGTGATCTAGTGTCATTTCCTACAGAGTTATGTACCTGCTGCAGGTTGTATGATCCTGCCATTATACTTTGCAACTGTGTGCCACTGTTCTTAGGCTGACCCATAAATATAATTATGCTGTCATCAACAACTCTTCTGCTGATGAAATCTTCCAGATGTGCTGGTAAAGTGAAACTGCTAGTTTCTGCTGCTGCCCCTGTGAAGAATAAATTGATTACATTACTGTTGAGACAATGGAGCATACTACTGAACGGTGTGTAATGAGATTTAGATGACACTTAGCGTCCACACCCATTTCACTTTCATGATTGGCAGAAATGGAGGGTTCATCTGTTTATAGTAAATGTCATGTGTTACAAATAATCACTTAAACTCTGCAGTCATCTTTTTTTTAAAGACCTTTATTAAAATTTTACGTAAGATATATGCAAACATACATTAACAGCAAAGAAAACAAACCATACTGACATTTTTTCCATTATACATATATTATACATCACATATCTTTGGCTCCCTATTGAAATGTTGGCACTCAAAATACTGAGTACCAAAAAGCCAACCCCCCCAACATAGCTCGCAACCAATCAGGGACAAATCTCACCAGAATCAGAGACAAATCCAGAACTAATCAGGGACACTTTTTAAATATTAGTGCTATTAACTTGAAACACTGACAAAATAAGTGAATGGGTATTAATATACATTTTCTGAAGCAAAATAACTCTATAACTTTAATATTTATTAAATGCAATTGACCGCCTTTTCTCCAAAAGTCTACAGTTTTAAGAGGGATTAAGAGGGACAGAGCTAAAATTTCAGTCAAAATCAGGGACAGTTGAGTGGTATGCCCCCGACAAAGGATAAAAAACCCGGGGAAGAGTGAATCTCAAAAATCACTCTTCTCCTTAAAGCTTCTTTTTGCAGGATTGGGCAACCCCCTGCAAGCCCCATGTGTGTGTGTGTGTGGGGGGGGCAACCACCACCCCACCCCTGAGGCTATATATAGTAACTCTGAGATCGCCATACCTCAGAAATATGGAAATATTTTGAGAAATAGCATCTCAGGCTTAGTATATGTAAGTCTGATCTTTCAGCCATTCAGTATCTGTATTTCATTACTCACTCTAGCAGGTCCCACCATTTCAAATAGTAACCCATATATTTTCCTTTATTTTTTGTGGTTATCATCAGTCCAACATTATATACATTGATGAATTCCTTCTTTCCTTTAGACCTCACTCCTCCTCCTGAACATTATTTTGCATGTATTGTTCTCACAATTTCCATTTATTTGTCTGTAATTTGCTTCTTCCCTTTTCTGAAGATCCCTCTTCCAGTTCTTTTATCTCTTTTATCATATTCAATACTTCAAATACAATTGGTTTAGACTTTGATTTCCATTTACCAGTACTTGCTTTTTTGGTAGCTAACAGAGTTAAAATTTTAAGGCCTTACCGTGCCTAGGCAATTCAGATCCTGTGTTCCAGCTGAAAAAATCATATCCTTAGTTACAGCCATTTGGTTGCCCAATATTTCTGACAGAGTACTTGGAAGGGAATTTTTTAAAATCTGCCAACTTATTACACTCCCAGAAAATGTTCCCAGTTTCTTCTTTCTTCCCCACCACACCTCAAACATTTGTTAGTTACATGAGGAAAAATTCTATGAAGTGTGCTTGGGGTATACAAATACCTGCACAAACACTTTCAAGCAAAGATCCTAAACCTTCTGAACTTTATTGCATACTTGGGAGCCATACATATGTTCTCCTATTGTTTTCTTGTAAATTGCTTTTCCAGTCTCTCTTCCCAATCTTTTCAAACCTTTTCTGATCGATTATTTTAGTTTTATCATGCAATATTTTTTAATGTCAGCTTCTATTCCAGATTCAATGAAAAATCCCCCTACAGCAGGTCTTTCACTTAAGACTCCCCTATCCCTTTCTCTTTGCTTATATTCTGATATCAATCGATGATAGATAAGGCAGTCCCTAGCCTGAGAGCCAATCGTCTTCTTGGCCTCATTCCCTTCTCTTACCTTGCCATCTCTAGTTATTTGCTCCCAATACCTTGTTATTTTTGCTAGATTTCTCCAGTAAATTATATCCCTTCTTCACTACTTTCTGTACCCGTATTTGCAGAAATTCTTATTGGCAAAATCTCTTATCTCCATTCTCATGTTGGCTTAGGTCTTAGAATACTTTCTTCTGGTTTATGAATATACTGTTCTGTATGGTTGTTACTGTTCTCCTTAAGGATTTGCATCCAAGATCCAGCTCTTGCTTTATTTCTCGAAATTCCCCTTTGCTGCAACATCAGCCCTTTCCATTTTGAATTATAAACTTCTGCTTATGTTATGTATATGAGCCTTAACTGTGCAATTTAAAAATGTCCCTTCAAATCAGGTAATCATAAACCACCTTATTGGATTGGAAGACTCAATGTATCCCACTTAACTCTTGCCATTTTCCTATCCCAGAAAAACTCCCTTAACATTTTATTAATTATTGTCCAAAACGTTTCTGCTGGTTGATTAAAATATGCCTGATCCCTTTATAAAATTAAAGAGACTAAAAACATTTTCACTGCTTATATCTTATCTGTGTCCATATCAAGAACTTCCAGTTTCTCAGTTTCTTATTACCTTTTGTTTGGTCTCTTCCCAAATATCCTTAGCTGCCAAAATAATCATTTATAATCTATACTCCAAAATACTTCATCTTATAAATAAGGGAATTGCTGAACCAATTTGTGTGAGGATAAATAATTTGCAGCAGTATATTTTGTTTTATCTTCATTAATTTTATATCCTGAAAAGACGTGAAACTGATTCAAAATGTTCCACAACACTGAGATGGCCTTTTCTTGATTCATCAGGTACAAAATAATATCATCTGTAAATAAAGCCAACTTTTCTTGATTACCGTGCCAATTGTATCCTTACATTTCTGAGTTTCTTATTTTGTTTGCCAATGGCTCTAAATATAAAGCAGATGAGAAAGGGAAAAGAAGACACCCTCCCACTTTGATTCTTGCCTTTGATTCTTCATATATCCTCCTAATTAACCATATTACTGTGTCAGAGAATGCAAACGCTTCTGTTGTCCTTCTCATAAAAAAACATTTTATTCTGTCAAATGCTTTTTCTCTATCAAGGTCCACCAGCAACAGCAGTATTTTCTTATATTTTGCTTCCTCTTGATAATCATTGTTCTACTAATGTTGTCAAATGTTTACTTCCTCCACACAAAATTCCATTCATGCATGTCTATCAGTTTTAGCAACACCTTTGCCATTCTTTTAGCAAGTATAGATATAATCACTTTATACTCATGGTTTGAAATTGAAATGGGACTGTACAAAAATGAGTCTGATGGGTTTATACAATTCATGGGTAATATAACCATCACAAACTTCTTCCAATATGTTGGTGCTTCCCCTCCTTTTAAAATACAGATCTTTATCACTTTATTCTCTCCTAACTTTCAAAGTTCTATATGAATACCATCTCTTCCTGTAGACTTTCCTGAAGATTGATTATACATCATTGTTTTCATCATCCCATTCTATCTTAACTCTTAGTTGTTGAGTCTTATCTACTTCTAACTTTGGCATAATCAAGTCTTCCATAAATATTTCCATTTATGCTTATTCCTGATTTCCACATTTCTGTTTTGTAAAAATTTTCATAAAATTTCCAAAATAACTCCAGAACCCCTACATGATACCTGGTTATTTCTCTTGTTATAGGCTCCCTAAATTTGGCAACATCACTTTCTACTTTCTGCCACTTAACATCATTGTGTTTAAAAAAATTGTGCTCTGAAGTTATCAAAAAACAGTTGCTTAACATCAGTCTTTCTAAACTAACACATATTATCCAGACACTCCCTTATTTTCTCTTTAGCACTCTGCAGTTGCATTTATTCTTGTTCTGTGAGATTCCTCTTATTTTGAAAAATGTAAACCTTTGTCAGGCCCTGTAAGTAATTTCTATTACTTCTTAACTATATCTCTTTCTGATTTATTTATACCCTGCTTTTAAACTCCATTTTAATTTTATCCCACTCACTAGCTATAACTTCTGAAGATATTTCTGTCTTCCCTTATAACTCATGAATAATTTCCTCTGCCCAGTCCTTAAATTCCTCTCTTTTTAACAGGTAGGTGGAAAGTACCGATGTCTCATTTTTACTTTGTTATCCTTCCTTTTTTGTCTTTATTTTTATTGGTGAATGATCTAAAATAGGTAGTGGATGTGTATCTCTGTGAAATATAATTTCCAGCTAGTCTAGCCGAATTATTGTAACTTAGGGAGTAATATGTAAATTCTGTCCAAGTTCCTGTTGCTAAGTTCATATATTCCATAGCAAATATTTTTATAAATTTCTTCAGAAATCTACCCTTTTGATATATTTTCCCTTCTAGGCCTCCCTGATACATTCTTACTATTGCAAATGAAGTTCCAGTTCCTACCTATAATTAATATTCCCTGTTGAAAGCTAATTATTTCTTCAAAATTTTCTTAAGCTCCATAATAGCAGCTTTTGCTGGAAGCTAAATACATGCCAGCATAATCCTCCTCCCATGCCAACAGCTCCTTACTACCACAAATCTACCATTATTGTATTTTTTCCTCTTCGATCAGTATTGGAGACCTTCTAGCAATTAGTATAATTACTCCCCTTTGCCTTTGTCCCTGATATTCTGTTGACCATCCATCCTGATATCTTTTCTTTATCAAATTCACATGCTCATTTCTTTCCAAGTGTCTCTCCCACACCATTGCTATTTGCACTCTGCATTTATTAATATAATTCAATACTCTTTCCTTTTTTGTCTATAACTGTAAGTTGATTTACATTCCAAGATCATTTGGAAAGCATAACCATTATGATAAGAAGATATTGTTCCCACCTATTATGCATGACAGTTTTTTGAATGTGTATTTCCAAATTCTATGTTACATGCACACACTAATGTTTGGCAGGCTTATCTTTTGTACAGTTGTTTGTTTCCATCTCCATTTGAATCTATGTCACATTTTCAAGACTTTTTGTTTTAATGATAGCCCTGAAATAAAAAACTAAATACATTTTCAAAACATCCCATCCCTTATTAACTTAGAACTAACACACAAAACTATGTACATCTTCAAAAAATTAAGCTTAACTCTCCCAATAGGAACAATTGCCCTGAATTGACAGCTGAACCCACATGCATTTCTTAACCTAAAATTAAGGTTATCCATGCTAAAGTGCATGCTGCAGCCTCTGTTCCCACTTTCACTGATTGCTGTCTATTCTTTTCTTATCACTATTCCTCTCCCAGATGTGAAAAACAACTTATATGCTTTCATAAAACATTAACTTTTAGCCCTAACAAAAGAGTGCATAGACTAACTTTAAACAAAACTAAACCATGCGCTGTTTAATTAAGTGCATTAAACTATTAAGGCTGCTAGGGTGGCTGCTATCTCTTATTCACTTCCTTTACTTTCAGACTTTATTTTACACTGAACTGCTTGCCTTTGTACCTTTAAATTTAGCATTTCCCTCAGCAAAGAATGCTCAGAGCTCTCAAGATTAATGGATTGCACCTGCAGACAGCTCGACTCCATGAAAATGCACTTAGCAAAGAATCTTTGTAAATTTCATTATTTACAGAATAAACAGCTGCATTCAGCTGCAGACTTCTTGACTGTCACTAAACTTTTTCTAATGGAGAAAAAAAAAGCTAATATCCTTTCAGTAGTATGAAACATAGCATTTACCATGGTGTTTATTGTTTTGTCTTATTTTTAAAGCCTAGTTGCATACAAAAACTCTTGTTTATAGCTTAAGTGAAGGTCATTAATGTAAACATTCACCATTGTAAAAATAAATGAAAATATATTGGTTCTACAAATAATACAATCAGTGCGCTTTTACAACCCCACCCCAATCCTGCAGCCCAGGATCACAGCATATTAACATTACAATTGCATTTTTCCAGCCTTTCTTCTCTTGTTATATTGTAAATCCTATATTTCTTACAACTAAAAAAGTACTTGTTTACTATAATATCTTTAACACCTACATCAGTCACTGAAAAAATTCCCCTCACATTTAAAATGCCCAGATCACACACTACACAAAACTGCTTTAGTATATATAACATGCAGTTTATATCATGAAATACGGTATATTATACAAATAGAAAGAACAACATTGTTTTACTTACACTCACCTTTCTCTTTTTAGTGTCCTTCTAAATATTAATGACATAAAGTGTTGCACGTGCTTTAAAGTCCACCCACAAGTTTAACAAAGTCAATAAAACTCCATTTTAGTCACTTTTTCTTGCAAAAACATATTTCACAAATGTGATTGATGCTTTATAGTCTCCCATTTATTCACTAATGCTTGTTCATCTCCATCTTCCAACAACAGACTCTGGTTCAAGTCCAAGGTGCCCTGATTTTTCTTGTCAACTCCTGTGCTTTGTTTCTTCTTCCCTGAAGAATTTCCTTTGAAAAATTAGAAAAGATTTCACTGGCAATGCCTTTTCTTTCAAGTTTTCCAAATTTTTCTTTGCTGGCATCCAGAGACTGTACTTACTATCCAGTAACTGAATTTTACCCAAAAACAGTGTCAATGGTACTGCTTTTACTCAGTTTCTGTTTTCACACAGAGAGAGCTGAAGATAAACTGTTGATCAGTATGCAGCCATCTTGGAAGTCCTCTGCAGTCATCATCATAATTTGAATATCTCCTTGTGAATGCACTAACCTTAATGCATAGATGTCTGTGGATGCTGCTGAGAAGGAAAATTGCTAGTGTCTACATCACCAATAATTATGCCCACTCCATCCTCATCCATGTTGTAGTCATCTCCCCATATGGAAAGGAGGTATTCCTCACTGGGTGTTAAAGGGTTGTGTAAGAGATCCCATGCCAGCACTGCTATGGGCAATTGCATTTTGTTTTGACTTTGCTCTGGCATGTTGTACCATAGTGTCATACTTTTTCCTGCATTTTGTCAATGTGCAGTTCCTCCCCCCCATCATCTACATCTATAAACACTTGGTCCACACGTTTGCTCTCTCACCTTATTTTGGCCCCTCTTTTCCAAAAAAGGTGCTTACCATATGTTCTGAGAGCTCCCATAAGGACATAATTCTCCTCTGTGTTGAAATTGCCTTTTCTCTATCTTGCTACCTGCTGCTGCATGATGCATTAAGCTGAATAACATATATGAGTAGCCCTAATGATGCTTTATTTAAAAAATAAATGCAATCATCACCCCTGCAAAAAAGCATGCCTGCTTTCCTTATACCAAAAATGCCTTTCCATATTTTGCCTGCAGCACCATGACAATTCAAAGCTTAATCCAAGCAAAATCATACCATAAGTTAACCAAAGGTCTGAGTACAGCACAGCTAGTAATTTCATCAAGTTATGCTGACAGCACACTACATTCACATAAGCAAAGTGAAGCAGAATTCAAAACTGAACAATGTCTTCTTAGCTACTTGCAGTGCTAACCTGTTCATCATGCAGCTGCATTTAAAAAGAAAACTGAATTAATTCAGTGTTTAGCTTGGAGTTTAATGTAGCCTAATCCATAGTCATCCTGCAGAATATGACATACCTTTGCACTTCTTAACAATCATTTAGATTAAAGCAGCAAAACACCAAATGGCTGAGTTATTATTTATTGCTATTTTTTATTTATTTCCTTTTGTTTTGTAGCAGCAAGGATTACTCTTTAATTCTCATACCTTACTGACACTTTAACAGTATGGGGATTGGGGTGGGTGGTACACTAGAAATCAGAAATTATTCTTAACTTTAGCAGTATGAAGATCGGGGGTGGGCAGAAACTCAAACTACCAGGGATTACTATTCTTGTGCCTTAACAATATTATAACAGTAAAGTGACCAGGGCTTGGAGAATTCTGGGCCCCAGGGATTTTTGTTAAAAAATATTATTTATAAAAAGTAGATGGGGGAAAGGAATTTGAACCAGTAAACCTTGACACAAGAAACACCTGCATTTGCTCATTGTACTTACTGATATCTTAGTTTAGTAGGTGCTTTTTTAACATACTTATTTAAGATCAGAGGCATTATACAAAGTCTGTAACACATAATCACACACAGTGGGGGTGGCTGGGAAGCTTTTGTCCTACCCTGAATTCACTGAAGGCTATCAAGCATTAAACTTGAAAGTTTGGCATTGTGGACTGATTGTAATCATCGCTGAATTACATAGGCAGGGGAAAATGAGTCATTGTGGATGACCTGACAACAGGAACACATATGGGGTAGGGGTAGGTGCGTTTTACAGTTTGTGTGTACCAGGACTATTACTTTTTGCAGGAAGTGCTCATCTGCACTTCATGGTAGGTAACTCAATTCAGAGACATGTAAGTTAGCCCATAATGAGGTCTTTCTTCATTGCAGCTATTGTGTCTGAATCACAAAATATTTCAGCATGGTAACAGAGCCTTTATACAGTGGCAAGCAGTAAGGATC
>NC_056730.1:9906759-9926759 GCF_019279795.1 Protopterus annectens
GGTCATGGTCAACCTGTGATCCCAGGTCCCTTACTACTTCATGGGTACTTAGGGTATTGATATTGATTTAATAGTGTGAAGGGACATTGTTTGTGCTAAAGGGAATGATGATGTATTGCTTTGCATTTAGTTTGAGACTGTGACTAATACACCAGTCATTGGTCTGTGTGAGACCACCCTGGAGTATACTGACATAATTTGAGGATTCAATGATTGCACCTAGTTTGCAGTTGTTTGCAAACTTGGTCAGCCACAGCCCTTTAGTTTTGATATGAACTTCTGAGAACTAAATAGCAAACAGTAGGGGATCCAGCACTCACCCCCCTGTGGCACCCCACTGGTAACAGGACTGTTGTTTGATGTGGAGTCACCCACTTTGATATTGTGTGCCCAGTTTGTGAATCAGTTGGAAACCCATCTTACAAGGAAGGGGTTTACATTTAGTTTGCTAAGTTTATCGGTAATGCCTGAATGTGGGATTGTGTCAAAAGCCTTTGGCAAATTGAGGTATGCTGTGTGCACAGATCTGCCCTCATCAATGGCCTTGGTCACACTTTCAAAGAAATCCACCAGATTTAACAGGCAGGATCTGCCTTTCACAAAGCCAAATTGGGTAGGGTCCAGGGTTTGGAGGTCACCTATGTCTTTATTGAGGAGGTCCATAATGATACGTTCCATGGCTTTACAGATGAGGCTGGTTAGGTTTATGGGTCTGTAATTCCCCAGGTCTGTTGCTAGGCCACCTTTGTGGAGGGGAATAACTGTAGCTGTTTTCAGGAGCAAACCCTGTGGTTAGGTTATGATTGAAAAAGTTACTTAGTGGTGATGCTAGTTCATGTTTTAGCCTGTTTAGAAGACAGGCAGGGATGTCATCTGGTCCCATAGAGGTTGTGTTCTTTGCTGTGAACAGGGCTTTAATGGCCTGCCCTTCAGATATGTAAGGGGGGGGGTTGGTGGAGGGTTTGTTGTAAGCTAGGAGGGGATAAGGGAGCCTTAGAGTGGTCATTTACGACCTGGTCTTTAGAGATACAAGGTAGGGGACAGGTAGCAGGGATATCATGGGTTATGTGTGGTGGGACAGGGGAGTTAAGTTTTCACAAAACCTGTTGGTTAACAGTTTAGCCATGTCACCAGGCTGAGTATATGTGGTATCATTACCAGTCTGGCACAAATCTGGGCCTTTCCTTTTAGATTATGGATGTAACTAAAGAACACCTTATGATTATCCTTAGTTGAGGAAGCTAATTTGGCTTTGTCATTTGCTTTGGAGAACTTCACAAGAAGTCTTATTTGCTTGTTTAACCTGAAGAGAGAGTGTTTCCAGTTTAGCACCTAGGCCCTCTTATTCTTAGACATCAATTTCTTCCTCTTACTGTAAACCCTGTTAATGGCAGCTGTCCACCAGGTAAGTTTGCTCTTCCTTGAAGAGCTTGTTTTGGTCTTATCAGGTACAGCTGACTCAATGCAGTTATACATGTGTTGTATTAAGCATTGGTGTAGAAATTGGCAGAGTTGCCAGTTTCTTCTGAAGGGGAAGATGCAGTGAAGCTATTTGCATCATCCTGTAAGAGGTTGTAATATGCTTTGGAGAAGTTTTTTTGTTTAGTTGTTGCTGGCGGGGTAGGTGTGATAGTAACTTTGAATAAGACTGATTTGTCGTCAGATCTCACAACGGAAGACCTCACAGTGGGGGTACTACAGCAGTCCCTCATATTGGTAAGAACTAAATCCAGGATGCTGGCTCCCCTTGTGGAGGTGTCAACCAGCAGGTCCAGGACATGGGAGTTAACAAAGTCAAGGAACCTTTGGGCAAGTGAGTTTGAGCACGAGTAATTTACTCACTCAATGGATGGGGAGTTGAATTTTCCCCAAACCATGGTGTTTGGATGTATTTTGACAGACTCAGGTAAATCTCAATAGGCAGAGTGGGTGTCCTGATTCATGGAGGGGGTCCTGCAGCTGGCAATGACTTGAGAAGGTGTCCTACCAACAGTTAATTGCATCTGAAGTATCTCCAAGGAATCATACTGTTTACCAATCTGGAGGTATATTTATCTTTAATGAATATTGGTACATCACCTCCATTAGTTTTCACACCTTCAGTTTGTGGTCTGAACGTGTAGAAGGAGGTGTAACCTGATATGGCTGGGGTGCTCTCCACAGCCTTGAACCAGGTCTTCATGACTGCACAGATGTCAGTGTCTTCCAAGATGTGGACTGCTTCCAGTGAGTGAAGTTTCATGCTAAGACTCCTAGCATTTAGCAGCATAACCTTGAGGTAGTTTTTTGATGAAATTTTTAAGTCAGGAATTTTATCCTTGTGACTTTGCCTAAAAAAGGCACTATGGGGGTTTCAAGAGACTTTGCCAGTAGCCAAAATCCCAGTGGTGACAGATGAAGACCATCTCTGGCAAAGCATTCAGGTCTATCGATCATGTCATCCCAGACTGACAGAAACTGGATACCCTTAGAATCACACCAGAAACGAAGCCAATTATTGAAGTCAATGATTTTCTGTTTATAGTATGGTATCATCCTAGGTGAGGTTAATATGCTGCTCAAGGCTAGGAACATGCCTGCCTGCCTTTGACACAGGATCAGAGAGCTCAATTATGCCTCTCTTCATGTAGTCGAGGGAGGTACATCTCAAGTCATTCACACCAACATGTATTATGTCCGAATCGTAATGGTACTTGTTACTGAGAGACATGAGTGCCTGCATGATCTGATGAATCCTGGCCACCGAAAGACAGCTGACCAGGACTTTCTCCTTGTTCAGCCTGGTGAGGGAGTGTCTGTGTGTCTCACTATAGAGTCTCCTACGACTAATATATTTGGAGTGGATGTGCGTTGCATTATGGGCTTTGATGGTGAGACACTTGTGCTTGTGTCATTATGCATATTGTGTGTTTTGGGTGTTATGGTCGGTTTAGTATGTATGTATGTATGTATTTTGTAGGTCTATGGTGTTTAGGAAGATTTTTTGTGAGCACCTCTGCATATGTTGGTCTATGTGTATACTGTGTGTCATAAGTAGGAGTTGTGGTAGGTTCATAGGTTCATAGGTTCATAGGTTCATACTAGGCTATCTGCCCAAGGGCATTTATAAGCCTAGCCCATAGTTATGTGGCTTTCGCCACCCCTTTAGTTTGAATAAAAACTATGCCTATCATTTTTCTGTGCCTCTGTCAAGCAGTGACACTGAAGTAATCCCTGGGGTATATCTGCGATCTCCCATCCATTGGTCAAGATTCCTCTTGAACAAGGCCAGCGAGGTGCTCTGCCTCACATGTACCGGGATTTTGTTCCACAGCATAGGGAGTCTCTGGGTGATGAATCTGTCCCTCCAGCACGTTCTATTTATAACCGTGTCAAGGTTTAAGTCTCCGCCCTTGTGGTTCTGAGGGATCTAGATTTTTTGAGGTGAAGCATATTCATCAAATCTGGGTTTGACATGACCTTATATGTCAGGCACAGGTCACCTCTGAGCAAGCGGTATGAGACTGAATAGAGCTGGAGTTCTTTCAGTCGGGCAGCATAAGACATATTTTTGAGACCCTTTATCCTTTTGGTGAGGAACTTTTGGGGCCTTTCAAGCTGCATCAGGTGTCTGGTCAGATACATTCCGAACGGAGCATTGTACTCAATCATAGGTCTAATGAGTGATGAGTACAGGGGGACGATGACCTCCCTTGATCTAGATGTGAATCCCTTCATGATCAGGTGGGCGATATAGAAGGTTTTCCTAACTACTTTAGCAACATGAGTGTCAAACGAAAGGCTACTGTCAACTTGGGTCCCCAGATCCCTGATGACTTTTTCTGTGCTCAGTGGATTGCCACCTATATGGTAGCTAGGGGTAACCTTGTTTTTCCCGAAGGGTATGACTATGCATTTTCTGGCGTTTAACTTCAGGCCATGGCTCTGGCACCAGTTATCCGTTTCTGTGAGGCCCTTCTGGAGGATATCTGTGTCAGATGTGTTTTCGACTATGGCCCAGTTTGCAGTCATCTGCAAACTTTATCAGCCATAACCCTCCTGTGTTTGCTTGTACTTCAGAAAAGTAGATGCCGAACAAGAGTGGACCCAGGACTGAGCCCTGTGGGACACCACTTGTGACAGGCTTTGAGTCTGACATGGCTCCAGCAACTCTGACCCTGTGGGTTCTGTCACTTAGCCAGTTTGCAACCCATCTTGTGATGTATGGGTTTACATTCAAGCTGATGAGTTTTTCGATGATACCTGAGTGGGGTATTGTGTCAAGGCCTTTGCCAGGTCGAGGTAGGCTGTATGGACTGCCTTTCCCTCATCAATGGCCTTGGTGACTGTCTCGAAAAGTCAACCAAGTTTAAGAGGCAGGATCTGCCTTTGACAAAGCCAAACTGGGTTGGATCCAAAGTCTGCAAGTTCCTATGTCTTTATTTATGAGTTCCATTATGATCCTCTCCATGGCTTTGCAGATAAGGCTTGTCAAGCTAATGGGGCGGTAATTTCCAGGGTCTGTGGAGGCACCGCCTTATGAAGTGGGACCACAGTCGCCGCGCCACTCCTTGGGCACGTATCCTGAGGTGAGGCTAAGATTAAACAGCTGTCCTAACTGTGGGTTTAATTCCTCGTTGAGTTCATGAAGCACACAGCCGGGACACCATCCGTCCCATGGATGCTGTGTTTTTGCCTTAGTGAGGGCAGTTCTCACCTGGGCGTTGGAGATGTTTGGGGGCTACAATCCTCTGGAATAGATATCTCTCCTTTGGGGAGGGGAGAAGTTTGCACTGAACCTGTCAGCCAGTATGTTAGCAATGTGTGTAGGTTCAGTAATTTTCACATCATTTTGAACTAATTCTGAGCATATCTGGGAGTTTCCTCCTAGGTTTCTAACATAGCTAAAGAAGGCCTTATGATTGTCTTTAGAGTCCTTGGCGATTTTTCTCTCAAAATTTGCCTTGGATGATTTTATGAGAGCTCTTAGTTTTTACTTATAATGATCAAAGGTGTCTTACCTTTCAAGGATTTTGCTCTATCTTGTAGTAGCTTCCTCCTTTTGTTGTAGAGCTTGTTTATGGCTGGGGTCCACCAGACTGGACGCTTGCCTTTGGTACAGAGAGTCTTAGTTTTGTTTGGGATTGCCTGATTCATGCAGTCCTGTAGGTGCTGGTAGAAGGCATTTGTAAGTGATTCAGCGGTTTGAGTAATGTTTACCACTGGCTCAGGGGCCTTAAAGGAGACCACACTAGTTTTTAGAAGTGTGAAATCGGCTTTTGAGAAGTTTTTCACTGTGGTCTTTTTGTTTCAGGTGGGGCGGGATGAGGACCTCCAGCGAGATTAGTTTATGATCTGATCTCACCAGTGAGGGGTATACTTCCGGTGTTGAACATTTTGATCCCATGTTCGTGATGATGAGATCAAGTATGTTTTCTCCTCTTGTGGGGATGGTGACTAGTTGTTCCATGGCATTTGAGTTTATGAACTCCAGGAATCTTTGGGTTAGAGTGTTCGGGCTTGAGTAGTGTTCCCAGTCTATATTAGGGTAGTTGAAGTCACCTAGTATGATGGTGTTTGGAGATACATTTATCCCCTCCAATGTTTTCAGGAAGGCCATGTGAGTTTCCTGAGTTTGAGAGGGTGGCCTGTAACATGCTACAAATTGCAGAGCAGTCTTGCCTATGGTTAATTGCACCTGGATGGTCTCTGATGCATCGTGCATTGCCACCAACCTTGAGGTGTGGGTGTCCTTGATGAATATGGACACCCCCCCTCCTTTCTTGGTGTTGTCCGGATTTTGGGGCTAGAACGCATGATATGAGGTGAAACCTGTTAGTGCTGGGGTGCTCTCAGGAGCCTTGAACCAGGTTTCTGTCACAGCACAGACATCGATGTTCTCCATATTGAGAAGGGCCTCGAGTGCGTGCATCTTGAGATTGAGACTTCTGGCATTGAGCAGCATTACCCTTAGTTTTTTCCTTTTGGTGTTCTAGGGTGGTAGGTTTAGAATTTGAGCCTTGCCTAAAAAAGGCACTATGGGGGTGGCAAGAGCCTTTGCCAATATCCGGAAGCCCAGGGGTGACAGGTGCAAGCCATCCCTTGCGAAGCAGCGTGGCTTGTCCAGCATGTCATCCCAGGCAGACAGACATTGGATCCCCTTTGAATGACACCAGAATTTAAGCCAATTATTAAAGCTGATCATCTTATCACTGTATTGTGGCATCATTCTAGGTGAAGGTAGGATACTGCTGACAACCCACTCTGTATTGTTATCTGTTGCACGAGAGATCTGTGATTCCAGATTCATAATGTAGGTGTATCTCCCAGAAAAGGTACAGGAATTATTTAGAAATAGGGGGCTGTCAGTGTACATGAGGCATTTCCTACACTGCCTCAGCAGATTATTGTCAACCAGGCTGGTAGGAGAAAAGGAGGGAAACTGACCGTTCGTGGTCCTAGGAATAATTTTGGTCTGGTTATAACAATTAAAGAGGGAATACAGCGGGGGGCAGGTATTAGTAGGTTTAAGCACGAGGAGCTCTGGATTAATTAGTAATTGTAAGGGTAGAGAGCAGGCACCTGCAACTGGCAATCCTTTTGTGCAGTAGTATGTAATGTTGCGTGATGAGCAAACAGGTGCAAGCAAGCATAACCTGGTTTAAACACAGGCTATTTAAAGCAGAAAAAAATAGGAATCAGACAAAGTTCAAATTATCCAATCAAAACACCCTAAACAGAGCCCTGCAACAGTAACTCTAGTTAGATCAGACCAAACTGTGCCTTCTTCCCATGAGGGCAAAGCTGGGGTGCTCCAGACAAAAAATAACTGTTTTACAAGCTCCAGAGGTCACAGACAGTACTAGATTCAGCAAAAATCTGAACCTAGTCTATGCAAGTGTTTTTCAAGTGCAGCAACAAATAAGTAAATAAATAGAACAAGTAGATGAACAGTAATTACAGCTGTAAGGTTGTAAGAGGAATTCAATTAGCAGACATTCTAAAATGCAACAAATTACAGTTGCACAGATTAAACAAACAGAGATGCAGCAAATATTGTTTTAGTTAATGAGAAGTGCAGAAAACAGTTGCAAATTAGCACTTTTCTTTTGTAGTCTCTCAGCAGGTATTTGGGAAACAGTAGAGTAAGAGCAGAAGGCCTAACTCACTGCAGCAAACAAGCATATTCATTTTAAATATTTAGAGAGGTAGTAAAAACAGCACACTTTAAGGTAACCAGTTTGGTTACTAACCACAGGCCTGGATTAATAAAACATCCATATTGTTTTCTTTTTCTTCAAAAATATGTGTTATGTAAACATTTAATGATATCTGTCCAGACATACACACACACACACACACACACACACACACACACACACACACACACACACACACACACACACACACACACACACACACACACATCTGCTTGTTTGCTCAAAGCTGCATTTATTAATTAATTAGTTAATATGTCTGTTTGTTTATTTATTTATTTATTGCTTTTGTTGACAGAGAAAGTCCAGAGTGGAAACCCCACTTCCGAGTGGGCCTAGGAAGAAAACCTCCACAATGTGTATAGAGAACGTAATATACATACATACATACATAGTATGAAGGTTACCTTAAAGTGCGCTGTTTTTACTACCTCTCTAAATATTTAAAATGTGCGCTGTTTGTTGCAGGTGGAGGAGACCCTGGAGAGGTGGATATATGCTCTAGAGAGAAGAGGAATGAAGGTCAGCAGGACTAAGTCAGAATATATGTGTGTGAATGAGAGGGAGGACAGAGGAATGGTGAGGATGCAGGGAGTAGAGGTGGCGAAGGTGAATGAGTTTAAGTACTTGGGATCAACAGTTCAGAGTAATGGTGAGTGTGGAAGAGAGGTGAAGAAGAGAGTACAGGCAGGATGGAGTGGGTGGAGAAGAGTGTCAGGAGTGATTTGTGACAGACGAGTACCAGTAAGAGTGAAAGGGTAGGTCTACAAGAGGGTAGTGAGACCAGCTATGTTATACGGGTTGGAGACAGTGGCATTGACAAAAAGGCAGGAGTCAGAGCTTGACGTGGCAGAGTTGAAGATGTTAAGATTTGCACTGGGTGTGACGAGGATGGAGAGGATTAGGAATAAGTATATTAGAGGGTCAGCCCAGGTTGGAAGGTTTGGAGACAAAGCCAGAGAGGCAAGATTATGTTGGTTTGGACATGTGCTGAGGAGGGATGCAGAGTATATTGGGAAAAAGATGCTAAGGATGAAGCTGCCAGGTAACAGGAAAAGAGGAAGACCTAAGATAAGGTTTATGGATGTGGTGAGAGAGGACATGCAGGTGGTTGTTGTGACAGAGCAAGATGCAGAGGACAGGAAGAAATGGAAACAGTTGATCTGCTGTGGCGACCCCTAATGGGAGCAGCTGAAAGAAGAAGAAGAAGAAGAAGAAGAAGACATACATAGTATGAAGAATCACTTGAGTATGCAATGAGCGAAAACAGTGACTGAGCACACAAAAGTGTGAAAACAAAAACATTGACAAGATACATGTGACTAGTCAGCATACAAACATATTATAATCATGAACACAGTGATATGGAAAATCATTCATAGGTAAAGCACAATGAGTATTTAGACAAAGTTTAGACCCATAGTATTTTATAATAGTAGGACAGTGGTAAAGTGAACTTTCTTAACAATGAAAGCCGGGGAGAATATGGTACAGTGTATATGACCATATATGGCTAAGCAGACATAACTGTACTGGATGAAGGAAGATTACTGGCTTGTAGTCATTTTACAACAGAATGGGACAGAGGATGGTTTATGGGAATTAGCCAGGTGTGGTGCATGAGCAAAGCCATGAGGCCTTTAGGTGTTGTTTCAGCAGTTTGTCTGAGTGATAGAGGGATGGAATGCCAGACTTTAGTTACCTGAAAAGAAGAAAATGAGTAAGTCACCTGCATTACTGTTGGATTTAACCAGGTGCATTAAGAATTAGTCAGTGGAGCAAAGAGTCCTGGATGGCTGGATGAGAAAGAAAGTTGGATAATATTTTTTATTGTTTGGCATTTTTCAGTGTGTCAGCTCTGGTTTTTTGTCTTAGGTCATTTTTTTTTTTTTGCTTACCTAAAATGGCAGAACTGGAGAGGAAAAGTGCAAGCAGAAGTTACAAAAGTATGTCTCATTCTGCGTTCATTTTTCTGCTTCCTTTTTTTCTTTTTTTTTCTTTTCCTAAGATGTATGCATGGTTGTCAAGCATGCACAATATGGCAGCTACAATAAAATCTTTTAGTCATTCACACATATGTCTTGACTACACAGACTTGTTTTTACTGCTCTCTCCAGGTATATTTTTGTGAGATTTGCTGATTCTCCAAACCCTGCTAAAAAAGGAAAGAAAAATGTGTGTGTGTGTGTGTGTGTGTGTGTGTGTGGGGGGGGGGGGTGAAAGGAAAACGTGAGTGAGAGACAGAGACAGAGAGACATGAAGACAACAAAATGACTCAAGTGTTATTATACAACAACCCCCCATTAATATTCCAAAACGTGCACGCTGATTGGTCAGTGTGCATGTTGTAAATCAGAGTTATAGTAATGGAAAAAGGTCCGGTCGCCCGAACTTTTTCCATTAGTATAACTTTTTTTTACAGCTGTCTCGCTATGTCAAATGGGTTTAACATAGCGAGACAGCTTTAAAAAAAGTATTTTTTTAAAGCTGTCTCGCTATGTTAAATGGGTTTAACATAGCGAGACAACTTTAAAAAAAGCAACAGTGATTCTCCGTTGCTTGTTTTAAAGGTGTCTTGCTATGTTAAAATCCTTTAACATAGCAAGACACTTTGTAAAAAGCAACGGAGATCTTGCTTTCTCTGTTGCATTTTTCAAAACTGTCTCGCTATGTTAAATGGGTTTAACATAGCGAGACAGCTTTAAAAAAAGCAACGGAGATTCTCTGTTGATTTTTTTAAAGCTGTGTCACTATGTTAAACTCCTTTAACATAGCGAGACAGTTTGTAAAAAGCAACAGAGATCTTGCTTTCTCTGTTGCTTTTGCCCACAGCTCTGATGTACTGCGTAAGCATACGCATGCACATTACATCAGAACTGCCGCAGAATACCAGACAGCTGCAGAAGGGCAGCAAGGAGGCATTATACAATGCCATTATTTAAGAAAAATTTTTTTTTTTCTTAAATAATGTCATTGTATAATAGCAATAACCCACTTCTGGGTGTGGGTAATGCTGGATTTACCCACGGTTGTCTTTGTTTGGCCACTCTGGCTTCTCCCTCATGACCAAACTACACCAACCATGGGTAAATCCAGCATTACCCATACCCAGGCATGGGTTATTCCTATAATATTCAACGCCTTTGCTTCAATGAGAAAAAAATCAGTGTAGTAATATTTCTATTCAGTAATGTTAAATTGTCAGCAGCAAAATATATGACAGCGATTAATTATTTTAGCAATAAATAGTGGCAACTGCTGGTTCATGTTCAGGTCCTTTATCACTTCAAAAATATTCATTTTGCAATATTGCATTTCCCTTATCATTACTAAATACCTATATGAGTGCCCATAATGACATGACATGACCTTCAATGTATCTGTATTTACTGACCAGTTACCCGCTCTGTAAGTATGCCAGCTTGACAGGCTGCAGTCTGTGGTTAAATAATTATTCAGTTTAATTTTATTTATTTTGTACATCTTTATGTTCTTCTTTAAAGGTGACCATACATACCGGTTTGGGAAAGCAGCCTGTCCTGTCTCCTTAAGTATCCTGCTTAGTTCTACCCAACCTGATCTGATGCTACAAAAATAAAGAGAAAATAATAGAAAAAAAAGAAAAAAATTACTGAAACTGTGTGCACAGTGAGTTTGTGTATGTTTGTATGTGTATGTTATGTGTGTGTGGGTGTGCACGTCTGTGTGTGACTGTGCATGTGTGTGTGTGTGTGTGTGTGTGTGTGTGTGTGTGTGTGTGTGTGTGTGTGTGTGTGTGTGTTTGTGCAGTGTGCATCAAAGAAGTGCAACATTTCCAAATGATATTTCTACAAGATTCCCCATATAGGTTTGGTGAGAAAAAAGCAACTGTACACTTTCCACTGTATACCTCCCCCATCATGCAATTTATCCTGTCCTCCATAACTTCTATATTAGCAAATGAAACATGTAATTCTTTAAAGATAATCAATTGTCAACAGCATGGAACATAGATAAATAGTTATGTTTAAAGTGTGCCTAGTCAGAAGGTAAGGTATCCATCTGCCAAAAAGTAAAGATATGCATACCTGTAGTAAATGCAACTGAAAATAAATTTGTATAGGCAGTACTGAACTTCTTCTGATGTACCATTCAATATCTCAGTAGTGTTACTGAGATATTGATCAATTTATCTTTTAAGTTTGCTGCTATGGCAACTTTGCACCTACTCATTTTCAGAAAGACCAAAGATGCAGATGTTGCCGTGTCTGTAAACAACTTTCAAGTGTCCAGTATAAGCTCAAATCAGTTATTGCTAACACTGTTCTCTTTTTAATATGTGCATTTTGTATTGTTTCTCTTTATATGATATTGCAATTATATTTTCATCAGTAGGGAGACCTGCAAAACATGGCATTGATCAATGTTTCTAACAGTGCAGTTTGCATTACTGCAAACCTAACGAACAACATGCAGCTCCGTAAGTATCTACCTCCCCTTTGAGGTGTGAGGTACTTCTGAATTTATCAGAAAGTTCTGGAAATCCCTAATACATCATCAATACCATTTCTCATGTCTTAAAAAAAGGTGCTGCAATGGCTTTCAGCAGTGCAAAGTGTAAGTAATAAGTAAACACTCATTCAACTATAAAATTCACCAAACAAACTCAGATATGAGAATGATAATACCGCACTGGTAATAATATCAACAGCAGACAACAGTAACATTAAACGCTTGTTATTGAAATGCAATTAATTTCAGAGCGCAGCCAAGCTGCTTTACTCTATAATAAAAATGGAATGTAAGTCAACAAGGAGTTCCTCAATGTTTGTGCTACACAAACCTTTGGAAACTGTTCTAATAGTTATTCTTATGAGACACTGTTTGCCTTTGATGTTGGCTTTGATTTCAGAGAAGCAGATGCCAAAAAGGAGCAGCCCCAACAGCGAACCCTGGGGGTCTTCATTAGTTGCTGCTCTTTTTGTGGATGTAGACTCACCTATCCTGACTTCTTGTGCCCTATCTGTGAGTCAACTGACTATCCAGCAGGTGTCATAGGAGTTTATACCTTATTTTTTGAGTCTGTCTGCAAAGCCTGAGTAGGGTATTGTGTTCAATTCTTTGGACAGGTCATTTAGACAGTATGTATTGTTTATTCTCATCCATTGCTTTGCTGACCTTCTTCAAACAGTCCATCAGATTGAGTAGTAGGTATAACCCGCCTCTGATGAAAACAAACTGGTTTGGATCCAATATGAGTGAAGGTTTTCTATGTTGTTACTTATTTTTCCATGATTATTCTTTCAATGGCCTACATTAGAGTAGCCAGGATTATAGGTCTATAGTTTCCCGTGTCTAAGGATAGCCCACCCTTGAACAGAGGGATAATAGTTGCCATTCTACAGTCACTTGGCATGATACCTGCCTGGATATTCTGACTGAATAGTAGATTTAGTAGGCCTGATAGGTGATGTTTGATGCTGTTAAGATGGCATCTTGCGATATTATTAGGTCCAACCAATGCAGTATTTTTAGGCTTGGAGAGTGCATTAGGACCTGTTTTGTCATAGATGAAGCATGCCTTGTGGTTGTTCTTAGTTTGGAGACTACTTTTATCTAAAATTTGGCTTTGGTAGACTTAATTATTCTCCTGAGTTGTTTATTTAGTTTGATGATGGAGTTATAACCCTGCTGGGCACTGCTCACTGTTAGGCTCATACTAACTTGGGACACATAGTCTGAGCACTCCATCATGTTTGTCTTGTGTCAGTCATATCTGTCTTCCTACACTCCAAGGAGGTATATCTTGGGTCATTTATACCCACATGGACTATGACTAAGGGATACTAGTACTTGTTCATAGGTTCATAGGTTGATACTAGGCTATCTGCCCTAGGGCATTTACAAGCCTAGCCAGAGAGTGTTTGGCTTTCGCCACCCTTTTTAGATTAGTTGACTGTGTCTCTGTATAGTAGGTCACAGAAGATAGCCCATTTAAGGTTAGTTTACCATGCCTCTGTCTAGCAGTGACACAGAAGAGATCCCAGGGGTAAATTTACAATCTCCCATCCAAACGTCAAGATTCTTCTTGAAGAGGGTCATTGAGGGTCTCTGTCTAACATGGATTGGGATTTTGTTCCAGAGTGAGGGGAGCCTCTGGGATATGAATCTGTTCCTCCAGCATGTTCTATTTATTTCTGTGCTGAGGTTTAAGTCACTGGAGCGTGTAGCTCTGATGGATTTGGATTTCTTGAGGTGGAGCATGTCCATTAATTCTGGGTTGGACATGGCTTTATACGTCAGGCACAGGTCGCCTCTTTGTAGGCGGCAAGCAACTGAGTAGAGCTGGAGTTTCTTTAGCTTAACTGCGTAGGGCATCTGTTTGAGTCCCTTGATCCTCTTGGTGAGGTACTTTTGGAGTCTTTCTAGTTGTAGTAGGTGTCGGGTAAGGTACATCCCAAATGGGGCATTGTAGTCAATTATGGGCCTGATGAGTGATGAGTAGAGGGGCACAATGACCTCTCTTGATCTAGATGTGAACCCCTTCAAGATAAGGTGGGCTATATAGAATGTCTTTCTAACCACTTTGGCAATGTGATTGTCAAAGGAGAGATTGCAGTCTACTTGGGTCCCCAAATCCCTAATTACTTCTTCCGTACTTAATGGATTACCACCTATGTGGTAATTTGTGGGCACTTTGTTTTTCCCAAAGGGGATGACTATCCACTTTTTGGCATTTAGCTTTAGGCCATGGCTCTGGCACCAGTTATCCATCTCTGTGAGACCTTTTTGGAGGATGCTTGTGTCAGCTGGTGAGTCGATTATGGCCCCCAGTTTGCAGTCATCTGCAAACTTTGTCAGCCATAGTCCTCCTGTGTTAGCCTGTACCTCAGAGAAATAAATACCGAACAAGAGAGGTCCCAGGACTGAGCCTTGTGGGATGCCACTTGTAAGTGGTTTAGAGTCTGACATGGCACCTGCAATTCTGACCATGTGGGTTCTATCCCTAAGCCAGTTTGCAACCCATCTTGTGACATAGGGGTTGATATTTAAGTTGGTGAGCTTATTTATGATGCCCGAGTGGGGTATTGTGTCGAAGGCTTTTGCAAGGTCAAGGTAGGCTGTGTGGACTACCTTCCCTTCGTCTATGGCCATGGTGACTGTTTCAAAGAAACTGACTAGGTTCAAGAGGCAAGATCTGCCCTTAAGAAAGCCGAATTGGGTAGGATCCAGTGTTTGGAGGTTCACAATGTATTTGTTTATGAGTTCCATGATGATATGCTCCATAGCATTGCAGACCAGGCTAGTTAGGCTTATAAGGTGATAGTTTCTGGGGTCTGTTGTGGCACCACCTTTATGGAGTGGGACCACTGTTGCTGTATGCCATTCTTTGGGTACATATCCTGTTGTAAGGCTGAGACTGAATAGTGATTTTAAGTGAGGGTTCAGTTCTTCTTGGAGCTCATGTAAAACGCAGCCCAGGACACCATCCGGTCCCATTGATGCTGTGTTTTTTGCTTTGGAGAGGGCAGCTCTCACCTGTGCATCTGTGATGTCAGGGAGGCTACACTTTGTTGGGATAGTCATTTGCTCATGAGGGGGGGAGAAGTTTGCATTGAACCTGTCTGCCAGGATGTTGGCGATGTCTGTGGGTTCAGTGTATTTTTTTGTCATTTTGCACTAACTCAGAGCATATCTGGGAGTTTCCACCCAGGTTTCTGATATAACTAAAGAAGGTCTTGTGATTATCTTTAGCGTCTTGTGCAATTTTTCTTTCAAAGCTAGCCTTAGATGATTTTATGAGGGATCGTAGTTTCTTGCTAGTACTGATCAGAGTTGCCTTCCCTTTCAGGGATTTTGCTCATGTAGTAGCTTCCTCCTTCTGTTGTACAGCTTATTTATGGCTGGGGTCCACCAGACAGGTCTCCTGACCTTGGAGGAGTGTGTCTTGGTTTTATTTGGGATAGCATGATCCATGCATTCCTGTAGGTATCCATAGAATGTGTTTGTAAAGGATTCTGCGGTTTGGGCCGTATTTTCCACTGACCCTGGGTCTTTAAAGGATTCCACCTCAGTTTTGAGAAGTGGGAAGTTTGCTTTTGAGAAGTTTTTGACCGTGGTTTCCTTTACTGGGGGTGGGGATGGGATATGGATGTCAGTAGTGATTAATTTATGATCAGATCTTACCAATGAGGGATATACCTCTGGTATGGAACATAGAGTCCCCATGTTGGTGATGATCAGGTCCAATATGTTTTCCCCTCTTGTGGGAGTGGTGACCAGTTGTTCCATAGCATTTGAGTTTATAAATTCTAGGAACCATTGGGCTAGGGTGTTAGGGCTTGAGTAGTGCTCCCAGTCTATGTTTGGGTAGTTAAAGTCACCCAATATAATGGTGTTTGGAGAGACCTTCATATTCTCCAGTGTCTTCAGGAAAGCTGAGTGGGGTTCCTGAGTTTGGGAGGGTGGTCTGTAGCAGGTTACAAACTGGAAGGCAGTTTTGCCCACTATTAGTTGCACATGGATGGTCTCAGATGCTTCGTGCAGTGCCACTAGCCTGGAGGTATGGGTATCTTTGATGAATATGGATACTCTCCCTCCTCTTGTGGTTCGGTCCGAGTTTTGGGGCTGAAAAGCATGGTATGAGGTATAACCTGGTAGTGCTGCGGTGCTCTTGGGAGCCTTGAACCAGGTTTCTGTTACTGCACAGATATCGATATTCTCCATATTGAGGAGAGCCTCGAGTGCGTGCATCTTGAGGTTTAGACTTCAGGCGTTGAGTAGCATTACTCTTAGTTTCTTTTTCTTTGTGTTGTCTATGGAGGTGGGTTTGTCCTTTGAGCCTTGCCTGAAAAAGGCACTATGGGGGTGGCAAGAGCCTTGGCCAGTATTCGAAAACCCAGGGTGACAGGTGCAAGCCATCCCTAGTGAAGCAACGTGGCTTGTCAAGCATGTCATCCCAGGCTGACAGACACTGGATCCCCTTTGAGTGACACCAATACTTTAGCCAATTGTTGAAATTTATCATTTTGTCTTTATACTGTGGCATCATTCTTAGTGAGGGCAAGATGCTACTCAAGGTCAGGGTCATACCGGCCTGGGCCACATGATCAGAGAGCTCCTCTATGCCTCTTTTCATGTAATCCAGGGAGGTACGTCTCAGGTCATTCACACCAGCATGGACAATGACGGAGTCATATTTGTACTTGCTTTGGAGTGACCTGAGTGCTTGTGTTATGTGGCGGATCCTGGCACCCGACAGGCAGCTTACAGTGACCTTCTCCTTGTTCAGCCTGGTGAGAGGGACGTCAGTGTATCTGACGATAGAGTCACCTATTACAAGTGTATTAGGTGTGTTGTTTAGCCTTAAGGGCTGTGACTATGTGGCACACTGACTTTGTGAACTATGTGATACGTGGGTATTGTTGTGAGGTAACGGTTTCTTGGATGTCTGCTTTGGAGGTCTCTGTTGCTTGGGCAGATTTTTATTTAGAGCCTCCGAGTATGTTTTTGTGTGTTTATGTGTTTGGTTTGCTGTTGTGATAGGTCTATGTGAGACTGGATTTGTGGTGTGTGTGATGACCTTCTACTCCAGACTGACCGTGCCAGTACTATGTTGAGAGAGCTCAGCCTCCAGTTTGGCTATATAGTTGCATCTCTCACATATATTTGAGCTTGTTGGGAAGAGGAGAGGGTGGTCTGTGTACATAAGGCAGTTGTAACATTGCCTCAAGATTCCCATATTCACCAGCTGGACTGCAGAGTAAACCTGAAACTGACTTTTGGACATGCCAGAATAGTATAAGGAATTACTTTTTGACTTGATCAAAAAGGGCCAATAGGGAGCCAAGTACTTAAAGGGAGTATAAGAGGGTGTATTGGTTTAGTTTATTAGTGCTTACTTATAAGACACTTATCCTAGCTACTGCTGGGTTTTAGAAGCAAATAGAGTGCTTACTTTGAGATTTGGAACAGTTCTAAGGGAAAAAGTGAAGAGCAGACTTTGTGGAGCCGGGAATAGTTTAAACCTGATTTAGCGGCACTGCCCGATGCTGCACTATGTGCAAAAAATGTGCAAAACCACGCAAAAGTGGGTTTTAAGAGAGGGGGATCAAGGAGTTTGGAATTGACCCAAAATGGCTAATAAAACTACAGTTTCTAGGCAGTAACCACTCCCACAGGGGCAGGCAGGCTGTTCAGTGTTTACCACTGCCACTGATGAACACAGAGACTTCCCTTTAGCCCAAGCAAGCAATGGCCTCCAAGAAACTTACAAACAGTTCAGAACAGCAAATCTGTAACTGAACTTTTTTTTAAATTTCAGAAAGTGGGAAAAAAGCAAGATTTTTTTTTTTGTTTAAAGATAACAGAGATACACAAGTAGCAACAAGTTAGAACAGTGCAATAAATGACCCCACACTTGAGTGCTAGGCCAGAGACAGGTAAAATGCAAGTTTTAAGAAAAAAACGATTTTACAATAAGTGCAACACAGGAAATGCAGTAAACTGGCTCTAGATGTGTTCTAAATACAGTTTCTAATACAGATATCAAGTTTAGCAAGCTGGAAAACGCCAAAAAGTAGGCGGCAATGCAGAAATCTTAACAAATAATCTGACGAAAAATACTTAAATCTCAAAAGTGGCTCCTTTCTTCTCTCAGCATTTTCTCCTCTTGGTGGGTGCTTCACCAACAGCCAACAAGTCTGAAAAGATGCCAAAACCACGAGGCAATCGGGTTTTAAGAGAGGGGGGTCAAGGAGTTTGGAATTGACCCAAAATGGCCAATAAAACTACAGTTTCTAGGCAGTAACCACTCCCACAGGGGCAGGCAGGCTGTTCAGTGTTTACCACTGCCACTGATGAACACAGAGACTTCCCTTTAGCCCAAGCAAGCAATGGCCTCCAAGAAACTTACAAACAGTTCAGAACAGCAAAATTGTGCCTTGTGATCGGAATGTGTGTGTGATCCGGTATATCCGACTACCAATAGGTAACTGAGTGCAATCCTCTCCTTACTCAGCCTGGTGAATGGGACATACATGTGCCTCACAGTGTACTCTCCTACGGCAAAAATGTCAGATTGTCTGGTAGTCTACCCTATGGGCTTAGATGTAGGGATACTCTGAGTCGAGGATTAATGTGTCATGGTGGGTGTTGTTTTGTTATTGTGTTTTTGAGGTTGTTGAGGATACTTAATGTAATTACTGAGGCTGGGAGTCCTTTGAAGTTTTGGTTTGAGTAATTTGCTTTTAAGAGTCTCAGCATATGTGGGTTTATGTGTTTGTCGAGCGCGCGTGCGCACGTGTGTGTGTGTTTGTGTGTGTGTGTGTGTGTGTGTGTGTGTGTGTGTGTGTGTGTGTGTGTGTGTGTGTGGGAGATATTGTGTAGTGTTGTGTGGTTCTGACACTGTTTGGTATTTGAAGTTACTGTATGTGAGAGCCTTGCCTCCAGAGATGGTGTATAAGTACATCTCTCACATATTGTATCAGATTGGTTGTGAGTAAACACGAGAATTCCTACGTTGTCTCAGAAAACAAGAGAGCAGTGTTGGCTAAATGGCCATTGATCAACGACAGTAGGGAAGATATTTAGGGATTGGAGGACATTAAATGCATCCCCCATAAATAAATAAAAGTGAGAACAAAGAAGACATAAGGATCTGCAGGCCTTGTAGTGACCTCATTAGGAAGGACAACTGAGGATGCACTACCAGAATAGAGGCTGGTGGAACATCTTGCTGTAGAACACATGATCCAGCTGTCACAGCTTCAGCAGGTTGTGGTCTCGCTAGAGTAAATGCACTGATGTATTTCATTTGGTAGTAATAGGGATCATTTAGGGAAGGATCGAAATGTGATCTTCCTTGACTTTAGCAAGGCTTTTGATACTGTACAGTACAGGTAGCTGTTAAATATGGTAAATATTATAGTGGATAGGACATCAGTGTGATGATGTGCAACATTTTAAGAGGAGCAATGCACAGGATGATACCACTACACCAATGGAAGGTGACCAGTGGGGTACAGAAAATTGCTAGACTGGTTTTGTTTGGCATCTTTCTTTGTCAGTGACATAATTTGTGACTTGCTCTTTGTCAGTGCTTCTCCCTTCCCTTCTCCCTGTATAAGGAATAAAATGTACTGTGCTAATATAAGGTTATCCCCTCCCTTATTGTAACCCTTAAAATAAAATGCACTGTGCTGGTCTTCCAGGTGTCCCCTGTTTCTGAACCTTGGATACTTGGAAGAAAATGTATAGTGCTCATGTGTGGGTCACCATTATGTCAGAAACAAACAAGCAGATAACACATAGCTATGTAAAAGAGTGAATATAGTGGACTGTGCAGTGTATAATGAGGATGGACCTATAGAACTGGGTTTGGGGTTGATATAATGTTTACATACACAAGGTGCAGGTTTTGATTCTCACCTTTGGGAAAAATGGATAGACTTAAAAAGTCCCTCTAAGATAATTAGTGTAGTAATCATTTATTAACCTATAACCAGAGGACCAGCTAGACAATTTGGAGCCCAGGGCGAGACCTCCTACTGCATATAACTGATGACAAAGGCTCCAAGCCATTTCAGGAGGGAGGAGTTGGCATAATGTTTAAAGTGTTTACCACACACACACACACACACACACACACACACACACACACACATGGGCACGCACACACACACACACACACACACACACACACACACACACACACACACACACAAGGTACAGTATTTGATTCCCAGGAAAGGGAAATTGGCTAGGTTTATGGCCTACAAGGACAGATAGCCTATTACTTACCTATGAACCTATGAACATATAATG